>NW_026068215.1:787711-808441 GCF_014885135.2 Alexandromys fortis
TATGCTTCTTGAACCTTCATAGGTACATCTTTCTTTAGGTTGGGAAAGTTTTCTTCTATAATTTTATTAAATATATTTTCTGGGCCGTTGAGTTGCACCTCTTCTCCTTCTTCTACTCCAATTATTCTTAGGTTTGGTCTTTTTATTGTGTCCCATATTTCCTGAATGTTTTGTGATGAGAATTTGTTGGTTTTGCTGTTTTCTTTGATCAGTGTGTTTATTTTCTCTATGGTATCTTCAGTATCTGATATTCTTTCTTCTATCTCTTGTATTCTGTTGGTAGTACTTGTCTCTGTAGTTCCTGTTCGTTTACCCAGATTTTCCATCTCCAATCTTCCCTCGGTTTGTGTTTTCTTCATTACTTCCATTTCATTCTTCAAGTCTTGAACTGCTTCCCGTACCTGTCTGATTGCTTTTTCATGTTTCTCTTGATTTTCTTGGGTATCTTTAAGCGATTTATTCATTTCCTCTACCTTTTTGTTTGTAATCTCTAATTGTTTATGGCAGTTTTTCACCTCCTGCTTAAGGTCTTCTATTATTTTCATATAATTCACTTTTGAGTCGATTTCTTCTAATTCTTCTGGAGTAGGGTGTACAATTCTTCTTATTTCGGGATCCCTTGATTCTGGTGAAGTCATGTTGCCTTTCAGGTTGTTGGAGGAAGTCTTGCATTGGCGCCTTCCCATCTCCTCCTTCAAATGGAGCCAGGAGAGGCCTGGTGTCTTGGTCCAGTCTTTGCTGAGAATGAGTCTCTGGGTGTATCTCTTCCGTGTAGAAGCAGGGATTGTCCCGTGGAGCTGGAACTCCTCAGCACCGAAACATGGACGGCCGTCCAGATGGAACTCCTCAGCACAGCTCTGGGTGGGTTGTGGATGCAAGCCCGATGTCTCTCCTGGTGCCCAGATAGGATATCCTTGCTGCTTGGGTGGCTCGAAAACAAAGGGCCTACCTTGCTTGCTACAGGCAGACTATTGAGACAAAGGAGCTACCACCCTCCCGTTTGCCCTCCCGATTCTGATTCTGTCCCAGTGCCTGAACAGGCTGAGCTGGGAGATGTTATGTGGTCAAAGAGGGGAGGGAGGCAGACGGAGGGGGGGAGGGTTGTGGATGCAAGCTGGGTGGGATAGGAAGAGAGAGGAGGTATCGGGCAGTATAGCCCCTGAGGATGACCAGGAAGTGTAGGAGGGATGAGGGATGACCAGGAAGTGTAGGAGGGATGAGGAACGTCTGAGTTCCCTGTCCCGGGCTGCTGCTGTGGTCAGAAACCCACTCACCCCAATGATGTCTCTCCTGGTGCCCGGACCGGATCTCCTTGCTGCTTGGGTGGCTCGTAAACAAAGGCAGGAATGAAGTATTGATACATGCTATCGCTTGGCTAAATCTCTGAAATGTTATTAAGCAAAAGCAAGTCAAATACAAAGACAAGGCATTTTATGCTACCACTCAGATAAAATATCCAGAAGAGATACGCCCATAGAAACAGAGAACAGGGCACGAGGAAGGGATAAAGAGAAACCGCTTATACCATGTTCATCACTTCCTAGAGGAGCTCAGTCTATATCTTGAAGAATAAAGTTAACTCAGTGCTTTCCAAAGTTTCTTCCCAAGCCATTGTCTTAGTCGTTCCTCTATTGTGTTTATATTCATTTACTATCTGGCTAGTTTAAGGACTGGGAAGATAGCCAGCTTGGTGACGTGCTTGTCACACAAGCACGAGGGGTCCTAAGTTTATCTCTAGCACTAATGTAAAATTTCGGCATGGCTCAAAACATCCATAATTCCCTATGCTGGGGAAAATGATGGAAAGACAGAGCCAAGTGCTTATTGGTCAGTCATCCTGGTTAAATCAATGAGCTCCAGTCTCAGTGAGAAACCTTATAGCCAAACATAAGGAGGAATGAGACAGAGGAAGACAACTGATGTCAATGTGTGTCTGCCACATGCACACATGCACGTACATCCACATGCATGCACCCCCAAACTCTAGTTAAATTTGTTAATGCTTCAGTTACCCCATATTCTGTTCTCTAAAATTGTTTTACCTGTTCCTTGCTATCAACAGGGTACTGGTTCCAGAAATCTGTCAGTGAGTTTTCACTGAAATTCTGTAGAAGCTCGTGATCTTTGTATCATATGGTATAGTATTGGCATATAAGGTACTGTGTTCTTATTATACATTAATTCATCTATAAATTACTTACAGTTTCCAATTCAGTGTAAATGCTATGTGAATTATTGTGCTATATTACTTAGGGAATAGAGGCAAGAAGACATCCTGTCCATATCCACTGCAGACATGTTTTTCAGAATATTTTCTATCAGTGGTGGGTTGGATCTGTTAATAGAGTACTAAAGGTGCAAGAGGGCAATTGTGTTTGTGTTTTGGCTATGTGAAGATTACTATTATTCTTAAATCTCTGTTACAGAAGTCTGTATACTGGGGGAAGTGCCACTCCTCTCTTCTACCCTCTTCTTATTTCCTGTTTCCTTCCTGTCCTCCCCTTGTAGGGATAGCTAGTGTATTCAGTCTGGACTTTTTCCTGTACTTTGCAAAAAGGAGAAATTACGTGTTATGTTATATTGCCTTCTTAATTAAAGGTAACGTAAGATACATCATCCTTCTAGTTTGCATCTAACCGCATTTGTAGAAATGATGCCCTGCCACTTCATAGAAATTTCCGTTATTCTTTTTCACATTTGTTTATGGTATGTGTGTATGACCATACTGTATTTTTATTTAAATATTCACCTATTATATTTTGAATTGTGTTTAACAGTTTGAAATTATAAATAACACTCCTATGAATATCTTTAGGCATGTGTATTTTTGTATTTAGGAAAACAGATCTTCATAGGCCCAGAAGTAGGGTTATTGGGTCAAATTTAATATCATAATATCATAAGTAGTTTTGTTAGGCAGTTTGAATTTTTTCCTGGAAGACTTTTCTAAGTTTTCACTTAGCAGTGTGTGAGAATCACTGTTTTCTCACAGCCCCATGAACAGAATTATGCTGCTTTACTTTAAACATTTGTTCCTGTACGTGACCGGACACTAACTGATAATCCTATAATTGTTTTTATATATGCATGCCTAATTGTCATTAAAATTAAGCTTTTTATCACTTGTGCACTGTATTTTTACATTATTGTGTGATTATTATTTCATACCTTTTCCTCATTTTTATACCAAATTTCTGGTCCATTGTCTTTCAGTTTTAAATATGTGTTGATAATTAGCATATTTTCCAGTTGTCTGATATATGTACTGATATCGGAAATTTTTTAATTGCCTTTTGATTTAATTATGACTTTTATTCTTTGAAATACTTTCATTTTTATGTGACCAAATTGCTTCTTTCTTTGCCTCTACAATTTGTGTGATATTTAGAAAGCCCTTTCCTATAGTGAGGTTAAAGAAGAGCTACCATATTTTCTTCAAGAAGGTGTGTGGTTTAACTTCTTTTAAAATTATTTTTATTTTATGTTTATGAGTGTTTTGCCTGTATGTATGCATGTACATTACGTGTTTGCCTGGTGCCATTGGCATCCAGAAGAGTATGTTGGAATCTGTGGAACTGGTGTTATACAGGCAGTTGTGAGCTTCTATGTGGGTGTCAGGAGCTGAACTCAGTCCTCTGAATGAGCAGCCCGTACTCTTAACCACTGTTGAACCATCTCTAGCTCTTGGTTTAACTTTTTGCTTACTTCTTTAATCTATGTTAATATTATGGATGTAAATGTCAATTTTAGATCTGTTTTAAATTTTGTTCTAATTGTCTCATGCTCCCCATTGCTCCAGTGATTTTGCATACCACCATATGTATGCGCTAATTTCCATTTGTGTTGACTTTATTTCTAGGCTGTTTAGGCTATTCCATTGGACTGTCTATACTTTTAGTTTTTTTTTTTAATTTCACTTTATGTGACTGGGTATTTTGCCTGCACGCATGTCTGTGCACTTGTACATATCTTTTCTCACAGACGTCATAAAGGGTAATGTATCCCCTAAAATTAAAGTCACAGATGGTTGTGAGCTATCATGTGGATGCTGGGAATCAAACCTGAGTTTGAAAGAGCAGCTTTCAAACTCTCTTACTTAAATGCTGAGCCATCTCTTCAGCTCTTATTTTTCTGTTCATATAGAAATAATGCGATGTTATCAATACAGTTTTCTAGAAAGATTTTGTTGCTGTTTTTGTTTGTTTAGTCTAAGTCCTTTCTCGTCTTCCTTCTCACTTATTACCTCTCCTCATGTATTCTTTCATGTATGAGTTTTACCATCAAGTTGCTTAATTCCAAAAAATATCTGAGGATATTTTTGCAATTGAATTAAATGTATATATCAGCTCAGGGAGAACAGACATATTTTTGATACTGAGCTTGTCAGGGAAAATAAAATCACACCAGTAGCATTGCTCTGGCACCCTGAAAATGGGATCCAGAACCCCTGTTTAACCAGACTTCAGGCGCGTCTGCAATTAATATTTTGAACTACTCTGTCTGAGTACTGACATATTCACCCACAAACAGGCTGACCTTGGGTACTAGCATGCACTTCAACTTTTGAAACAAATTTCACTAGTGTTTGTAACAGTTTGTGACATTATCACCCTTGCTTTGTGAGTCTGCCCAGTTCCTTTCATCCAAGCAGGTTTGACTTTTACTTTAGACAAAAGAAGTACAGTTCTTGACAAAGGGGATCGATTAAACTCTCTTGCCCCTCATGCTGTAAAAGAAGCCCATTTCAGAACCTCGGAACATAGTTTTCAGGATTACTTGAATGTTGTCTCCTGAGATTGCAGTCCTAAGAAGTCTCAAGTTGATGTAATTCTTCTGCTTTGCCTTTGACCAGGGTGAATTTTATCTCAGTTGGCAAGTTATACTTTCCAAGGACTGTGCCTGAGTGTGTACAGGCTCATAGGAAAGTGCCCTAGACTAGGTATGTGACAAGAAACAGAATTTTGTTTTCTCATTTTTTAGTGTTTTTGCTTCGAATTTTACTCGTTTGTATGATGTTGCATTGTTTTAGATATCTATTTTTATCATCCTGTGTTCTGGCGCTTAGCGCCATCTAGTACATTTTGCCTTTTTTTTTTTTTTGTGGTAGAAAATGTCTGACTACTCTGATTTTGCTTCTTATGTATTACAAGAGTCTTACTGCCTGCTTTTGTTTCTTTTCTCATTGTTACCAAAGTTCCTGGCAATTCCTCACTCATCTCTGTGTTTCCATTCTTCCCCATAAGCTCTGTGCTTCAAACACTGAGGCTTCAAATGATTCATATCCCTTATTAATGCCATTCATTTAGTTGTTAACACATATGAATTATACATCTGAGTGGGAGTCACTGTGGTATTTGCACAACTGTTTCTAACTTACTTTCATCATATACAAATATACTTTCTCACCGTCAGTCCACAACTTGGCACTCTTTTCAGACCCAAGGAATCACCATTCTATTTCAGTTTGACTGCTTTTTGGTTTTGAAATACAAAAAAAAAAAAAAAAAGGATTTAAATTGGACTCTTAAATGGAGTCCAATCTCAAAATGGTAGCTGTTTCCTTTAGCACTGGGAAATAGTATTTTATATTTTATGCTTATTTGAGACCTACTTTTTCTCTGAGGTTTTCTGGCGAGTTGATGCCCCTAATTAGATTTCTTCATTTCTGTCTCTTGCAGTTTTTGTTTGTCTGCTTCATTCCACATATTGTATGGTGCTGGAGTAGGACTGGCTGCAATTGCAGTCTTTTTCTCTCCGATAATTGTCATTTTGATGTTTGGTTATTTCCAAGATAATGATGATTATGTCAATATTATGTGTATTTACAATTTCTTTCATAATGCTTTGTATCTTTTGAGAGGAAATACACAGTGCCAGGTAGATAGGTAACTCACATTGTCTTCTACTAACTGATTATTTCTAATGCTAGCCTTTCATGTACACACAAACACATTTGTACACACACATACGCATGCACACACACATATTTACACACACACATGTACACCAAGAACAATCAGTTTTTAATCTATGCCCATAGTAGACATCTCTAGAAGTAGTTATCCATTTCATAAAAACTTATTCTGCATGCAACTAATATATTTTCTACATTGCTCTTATTTGTTTTAAAGAAGAGTCTGAGGGTGTCCTCTCAGGACTTCTAAGTATCTCTCATCCTGATGCAGGAATATGATGGTGGAAGAAAAGGACCCATCCTCACTGTTGGATCTTGCTATACAGAGTTTACTGAGCAATGAACCGGTTGCAATTCATTCCCTGGAGGAGATCCCAAGGGAGCTTTTTATTCCACTGTTCTCTGCTGCCTTCGTGGGAGGATATAGGAAGACACTGACAGCCATGGTGAAAATTTGGCCTTTTACCTGTCTCCACATTGGAACACTGAGTGTGCAGGAACCCCAGCGTGAACTCCTGAAAGCCATGGTAGAAAGTTTTCAGTTCCTACCTGTCCAGAATTCAGCTTCTAGGTAAGAGCCTGGATAATAGAGACATGGTGAGACCCAGGAGGTTCCACCACAGCCTGCTGCTCTTTCAAAGGTAGTAAACAATGACTGCTGAAGATTTATGTGTGAGGCTGTTGGCACAGTACTTGGTAAAACACTAAAGGCTGATAATATAGTCAATGTTCATTATGAAATTCATGTTATCGAGGGTACTATTGATGGGCTTACATAGCAGATGTTCTACATAGGAGAATAACACCAACTTTAAGATTGGAGAGGACTTAAGGATAATAAACGATGGGGAAACTAATTAAAGGATGTTGAATTTTTATGATATCGAACTTGTTGGCATTTGGCATCAAGAATGCAGACTAAGTCCCTACATGTCATTATCGACCCTGTAGGTTTACATTAAAATTTGCATGCCTCTTAGATGTTCTATCTCCTCTTTTCCCTACAGGAGCCCTAAACTGAGGATCCTAGATGTAAGGCAGGGTATTGACTGCAGGACAACATGCCCCGAATTTGGTATCAGATCACCTACTTGCTTTCATGGCTGTACTCACTCTGTACACTCTATTCTGAAGTTAGAAAGCCAGTGCACCATTGTAGATTCAAGCCCTGAGAGTCAGCCCTCAAGGCAGCCTATGGAATTACTAGTGGACCTATCCCTTGATGGCACCTCGAGAGAAAGGGAATTTTTTGCTTTGCTTCTGAATAAAGTTGAGCAGAGCTCGGGGTCCTTGCACCTCTGCTGTCGAGATTTGCAGATTGATAAACTGTCTGAGTATAAAAATACCCTCAGACTTGTGGATCTGTTGTGTATTGAACGCCTGGCAGTTGATCAGGCTTCACTGAGTGAAGTCACTACCCTTTTGGCTCACATGATCTATCTGGACAGCCTTAGTCTGTCTAAAATCACTTGTAGGTCTTTGCACGGGAAAGTCTTCAGAGTGTTTCTCAGCTATCTTGGGCGCATGACCTGCCTGAAAGAGCTCAACTTGTCGTCCTTCAGCCTCACAGATCATCTGGCCAGCCTACTCAGGTGAGGACATGGGGTATGCACCTAGGTCTCCTGAACCTCCTGTCTCTTAACACAGGGGAGAAAGGATTCCTGGGAAGACCTAAGATTCTTAAAACTCTTTATGCCTTTTGTCTCTGGCCTCCTGTGAATTTGAAAGTAGTCGTGCTGAAAAGTCTCTTTCATAGTCTGAGGGGTGCTGTTCCAGAAACGTCAAGGTGAAAAAAAAAAAAAAAAGAATGCAGCCCTCCTCTGGCTATCAAGAGATGAAGAGGGGGAACTGAAAGAAAGATTTTATGTTGTGGTAATAGTGCACATATTCATATAACTATAGACAGTAATGTCCCATCATTAGGGAATTCTCTAAGCTTCAGACCATGATTGGAGAGGCTGTCATTTATGGTCTAGCCAAAGGGAGCTTCCAGTAGGTTGCTCCTTCTATCCTACCTCTTTCTGAGCAGATGAACTAGCTCCCCCTTTGATTATATTGTAATTACTAAGTAGATAATATTTTCCACTAAATCTTTGGCACAAATTTCTTTATTAACATACTGTAAAAATTTTCAAGGATACACATTTCATGTGAGAATAGAAAAGTGACTTTTCAGGGTCACAAATCTGTTGACTGAATTCAAGCTCGTATTGTTAGCTGCTGCTACGTATTGTGTGCGAAACAGTTTATTCTAGATTCCTCAGACGATTTTCCGTCAGACATCTGAGAGCCGTTCTATCTTTGTTTTCTCTCCACAGAGCCTTGCCACCTAATTTGGATTTCTTGTATCTGCCGTTCTGTGATATTTCTTACCGAGATCTCAAATTTCTGTCCCAGAGCCCTCAGGCCACCCACCTAAAACTGTTGAATCTTAGTAACAACACAATGTATTGGGATGACTGTGGGCCCCTTCAGATTCTTTTGCAGAAGCTCTCAGATACCTTGCAGCACTTGGCTATAAATCATTGCCATTTAACAGATGCTGCGCTCGTGGCTATCCTTCCAGCCCTAACTAAATGTTCCCATCTCCGTGTGATTAGCTTTGTCTCTAATCCCATTTCGATGCCGATGCTTATGAGAGTCCTTCATTACTTAACACCCTTGATGGAGCTGAAGTATGTGATTTATCCTATCCCTTTACATTGCTATGAACAATGGCACGTTCATGGCAGCTTAGATCGACAGAAGCTTGCGGATGTCCAAGCGCAACTGAAGGCGATGCTACAAGCAGCAAAGCGGAGTGACATGAACTGGATTACTTATTCTCAGTAAATCTCCAAGTTCACCCCAGTTTCAACCCTAATATGTGACCTGTTAAGCATTCAATGTTCTTTTCTGAAGCTCCCAGAATCATATGTAAGATTCCTATGTTATAGAAACCTATAGTTAAGAAATAAGGACATGTAACTGATAGTTATAATGCAGTAACACTAAGAAGAAAATGGAGAACTTTGAGAGTTCCTGTGTGTGTCTTTTTTGTTCTTGATCTTACTTCACCTTACTACTTAAGTATTGGGTATACGATATGCCATGGCTACATCATGGTATGCTGTCTAATTTCATTCACTTGTGCATATCTAACATAGTGTAATACCATTGCAACTTTTCCTGAATTTGTTTGTATACTGGGAGGTGTCCTTGAAGACAAAGCCTTTGCCCTCTCAACAAGTTACTTTTGATTTCTCATATGTAAGATTCTCCTGGAATCTTCTATATGTTAATATCCAGTTATGCTAGCACATTTGTTAAATATGCTTTTTTCCATTTTATATGTTTTACTTCTTTGTCAGAAATCAGGTGTTCAAAGGTGTGTGGATTAATATCCGGGTCTTCAATTCGGTTCCATTGGTCCTCCTGTCTGTTTTTATGACAATACTGGGCTGTTTTCAGTACTGTAGCTCTGTAGTAGTGTTTGAAGTCAGGGATTGTGATGCCTCCAGAAATTCTTTTACTGTACAGGATTTTTTTTGTCTATCCTGGGTTTTTTGCTTTTCCATATGAAATTGAGCATTGTTCTTTCAAGGTCTGTGAAGAATTCTGCTGGGATTTTGATGGACATTGCATTGAATCTGTAGTTTGCTTTTGGTAAGATTGCTCTTTTTACTATGTTAATTCTACCAACCCAAGAGCATGGGAGATCTTTCCACTTTCTGGTGTCCTCTTCAATTTCTTTCTTCAGAGACTTAAAGTTCTTGTCATATAAGTCTTCCACTTGTTTGGTTAGAATTATTCCAAGATATCTTATGCTATTTGTGGCTATTGTGAAAGATGATGTTTCTCTGATTTCTTTCTGTGTAAAGGAGGGCTACTGATTTTTTTAGGGAAAATCTTGTATCCTGCTACATTATTGAAAGTGTTTATGAGTTGTAGAAGTTCCTTGGCAGAATTTTTGGTGTCACTTGTGTAAACTATCATATCATCGGCTAATAGTGAGAGTTTGACTTCTTCTTTTCTAATTTGTATCCCTTTGATCTCCTTTTGTTGTCTTATTGCTCTACCTAGGCCCTCAAGACCTATATTGAATAGATATGGAGAGAGTGGACAACCTTGTCTTGTTCCTGATTTCAGTGGGATTACTGTGAGTTTCTCTCCATTTAGTTTGGTGTTGGCTGTTGGCTTGGTGTATATTTCCTTTATTACATTTAGTTTGTTCTTTGTATCCCTGCTCTCTCCAAGACCTTTATCACAAAGGGATGTTGTATTTTGTTGAAGGATTTTTCAGCATCTAATGAGATGATCATGTGGTTTTTATTTTTCAGTTTGTTTATATGGTGGATTATGTTGACAGATTTTCATATGTTGAACCATCCCTGCATCTCTGAGATGAAGCTGGCTTGATCATGGTGGATGATGGTTCTGATGTGTTTTTGGATTCGATTTGCTAGTATTTGATTGAGTATTTTTGCATCAATGTTCATGAGTGAGATTGGTCTGTAATTCTCTTTCTTAGTAATGTCTTTCTGTAGTTTGGGTATCAGGGTGATTGTAGCTTCATATAGAGTTTGGCACTGTTCCTTCTGTTTCTATTGTGTGGAACAATTTGAGAATAATTGGTATTAGTTTTTCTTTGAAAATCTTTTAGAATTCTGTGCTGAAACCATCTGTTCCTGGGCTTTTTTTTTTGGTAGGGAGACTTTTGATGACTGTTTCTACTTCTTTAGCAGTTACAAGTCTATTTAATTTGCTTATTTAATTTTGTCTTGATTTAATTTTGGTAAATGGTATTTATCCAGAAAGTTGTCCATTTCCTTTACTTTTTCCATTTTTTTGAGTACAGGTTTTCAAACTATGACCTAATAATTCTCTAGATTTCCTCCATGTCTGTTCTTATGTCCCCATTTTCATTTCTGATTTTGTTAATTTGGATATTCTCTTTCTGCCTTTGGGTTATTTTAGATAAAGATTTGTCTATTTTGCCGCGCGGTGGTGGCACATGCCTTTAATCCCAGCACTCGGGAGGCAGAGGCAGACGGATCTCTGTGAGTTCGAGGCCAGCCTGGTCTACAAGAGCTAGTTCCAGGACAGGAACCAAAAGCTATGGAGAAACCCTGTCTCAAAAAAATCCAAAAAAAAAAAAAAAAAAAAAGATTTGTCTATTTTGTTGATTTTCTCAAAGAACAAACTTTTTGTCTCATTGATTGTTTGTATTGTTTTCTTAGTTTCTATTTTGTTGATTTCGGCTCTCAATTTGATTATTTTCTGCCTTCTAGTTCTCCTGGGTGAGTTTGCTTCTTTTTGGTCTAGAGCTTTCAAATGTTCTGTTAATTCACTAGTGTGGGGTTTTTCAGCTTCTTTATGTGGGCATTTAGTGTTATAAACTTTCCTCTTAGCACTGTTTTTATTATGTCCCATAAGTTTGGGTATGTTGTGTGGTCATTTTCATTGAATTCTAGGAAGTCTTTGATTTCTTCCCTGACCCATTTATGATTCAGGTGAGCACTGTTTAATTTCCATGTGTTTGTGGCCTTCTGGAATTAGTGTTGCTGTTGAATTCTAATGTAAAGCCATGGTCATCTGATAAGGTACATAGGGTTATTCCAATATTTTGTATTTGTTGAGGTTTCTTTTTCTTAGTATGTGATCAGTTTTTGAGAAGGTTCCATGAGGTGCTGAGAAGAAGGTATATTCTTTATGTTTGGATGGAATGTTCTATAGATGTCTGTTAAGTCAATTTGAGTCATAACATCTGTTAGTTCCCTTATTTCTGTTAATTTTTTTGTCTGACTGACCTGTCCAGTGGTGAGAGTGGAGTGTTGAAGTCTCCCACTATTAGTGTGTGTGGTTCAATGTATGATTCAAGCTTTAGAGTTTTTTTTTTAACATATGAGGCTGTAATTGTATTCTTTATATTTGGGGCTTAGATGCTCAGTATTGAGATTTCCTCTTGATGGATTTTTCCTGTGACTAATATGAAATGTCCTTCTTTGTCTCTCTTGATTGATTTTAGTTTGAAGTCTATTTTTGTTAGATATTAGGTTTGGTCTTTTCATGGTGTCCCATATTTCCTGGATATTTTGTATTAAGCTTTTTGTTAGATTTAATGTTTTCTGTGGGCCATAAATCTATTTCTTCTATTCTATCTTCAGCACTTGAGATTCTCTCTTCCATCTCTTGTATTCTGTTGTTTATTCTTGCATTTCTTGTTCCTAATCATTTTCTCATTATTTCTGTTTTTATAATTCTCTTGGTTTGTGTTTTCTTTATTGTATTTAATTCAGATTTCAAGTCTTGAATAGTTTCTTTCATTTGTTTGATTGCTTTTTCTTGGTTTTCTTTAAGAGAACTGTTGATATCTTCCAATTTTTTGTTTGCCTTTTCCTCCATTTCTTTGAGGGATTTTTTTTATTTCCTCTTTAAAAGCCTCAAACATTCTCCTAAAGTTATATTTTAGGTCATTTTCTTCTCCTTCATCTATATTTGGTTGTTCAAGATTTGCTGTTGTAGGGCCACTAGTGTTTATTGGTGTTGTGTTGCTCTTTGTGGTGTTGCATGTGTTCTTACCTTGTCTACCCATCTTTTCCTCTGATTGGTGTAACTGTGGCTGTCTGTGACTCTGGTGCTCAATCTTCCAGGTGCCAGTTGATCCAAGGCTCAGAGGGTTGCTCCTTGTGGTGCAATATGGACCACCGTTCCACTCACTGCATTGGTCACTTTGTGTTCCTGGATTTGGCTTGGTGGTCCCAGGGTTCGCTCTGGGCTCCTGGGGTACATTCTGCAATACCAGGGGTCATTCGGGCATGTTCCCACAGAGATTGCTCGCTTAGGGCTCTTTCTGCTGAGGTTGCTGCATTGGGCCTGCTCTGGCAGAGGTCCTGGCTCAGACCTACTCTGTCGGAGTTTCCAGATCTGTGCCCATACCTGCAGAGGTCTCTGGTTCCTGCCTACTCCCTTGGAGGTCCCAGACTCATGCCTGGATCTGCAAAGGTCTCTGGTTGCATCCTACTCCTTCAGTGTTTGCTTCCTTGTACCTGTTTCTGTGGAGTTTGCTGTCTCAGGCCTGTTTCACTGATATAATATTTCAAATATTTAAAAAACAAATGAAAAGTTAGTGATTTATTCATGATTTTCATATTGATTGTATTATGGTACTATGATGCACACAATTTTTAAAAGCTACAAAAATGTTCATATAATGAACAATTGCTTTATATTACTTGTGTTAGCAATATTTTTTTGTTTTTTTTTTAGCATTTGCTCCCCCTTGTTT
This sequence comes from Alexandromys fortis, assembly GCF_014885135.2. Taxonomy (NCBI): domain Eukaryota; kingdom Metazoa; phylum Chordata; class Mammalia; order Rodentia; family Cricetidae; genus Alexandromys; species Alexandromys fortis. The sequence continues at coordinate 800,893 of NW_026068215.1, forward strand.
CTTAACACTTCTTTTGGTTTATACATTTTCTGATATTGCTCTTACTAGCCTGTCTACATACACTCCCGTTCTAATCAATGTAACAGTAGGATGATACTAGCGAGTGAGCAATTGGAGCAAGATTTGAGTCTTTTCTTTTATGTTATAGTTCTGACTCTGTCACCACATTGTGAGATGAAAATGAGAACACACAATGAACAGATAATTAGGAATATCATTCTTATACTGACAATGTGAATTATTCCTTTTGCAAGAAGGTGGCTTTCAATTATTTGCTTCTAACCAATTTGAAAAATTACCTAAGTGATTTTTTTTTAGATAAGGAATGGTTAAAAGCAATTGTTAAGGATACCATATCCCAAGACTTGACTGATAATCTATAAACAAACCCTTCTATTACTATTTGTTGGGGCAATAAACACAAATTGACAGAGACTATGGGAAGTAATGAAGAACTGCTGCAGGAAAAACTCCAGCAAGTTCTGATCCCCCGTGTGCATAGTTTTCAGAAAAGGATCAAAATAAAAAAAGGATCTTTTTTGTTCAAAGTCATGTGTAAGAATACATAGGATAATCAGGGTTCCCTGCCCTGTGGGAAGTCCAAGGACCACCCACCTCCATCCAGGTCTAGTAAGGTGAGCATCCACGAAACTGCCTAGGCTCCCACGAAACCAATAGGTACAGTAGGATCAAAAACCCATTGCCATTGTTCTTGAGGTCTCAGTAGTCCTCATTGTCCACTATGTTCAGCGAGACTGGTTTTAACTCGGGCTTCCCACAGGGCAGGGAACCCTGATTGCTCTTTGGGCTGACGAGGGAGGGGGACTTGATTGGGGGAGGGGGAGGGAAAGGGGAGGCGGCGGTGGGGAAGAGACAGAAATCTTTAATAAATAAATAAATAAATAAATAAAAAAGAAAGAAAGAAAAAAAAAACAAAAAAGGAATACATAGGATAGAAAAGTTAGAAGATAAAAGACCCTACAATAAAGAAAGGAATAAGACAGAGCCATGGGCACATACCTTTAGCAGTAGCATTAAAGATTTACACTACTGCAGACATAGAGACCCAAAATTCACGTACAATTACAAATAAAGGCCTAGTTTGGATGCCTCATATAAGTGAGGGAAGTGAGCTAAGATCACTCACTCCTCAGAAACACACACACACACACACACACACACTCATGCACACACATGGAAAGAGAATGGAGAAATGTTCTGCTCACCAATAACAGGCCAGTACAAATGCTCTAAAATTTAGAAGTTTGCTAATGGTAGAGATGTGGATGTGCAATAACAGACACTGTCTGTTGTAGAGATATGCAGGGATGGCTCAAATGGGAGGATATAGCAGGAACATTCAATGGAGAAAGCTTTTAGGCTGGGCATGATGTCAAACACCTGTTATCCTGGGACTATGTAGGTCGAGACAAGAGGATCAGGAGTTGTAAGTCATTTTACCATGTTCCTAGTATTGCAAATTTTTGTTACATGAAACCTCACAGGGAGTCTGCAAAGTAAACAATGCTGAATGGTGCAACATTTTTTAATCTAATGAACTTTTATTATATCTTGTTTTTTAATGTGTGCTATAGTTTATTTTTATCTCTTTAAAAAGTTTTAACATTTTAGTTTTTATTTATTCTTTTAAAATTTCGCACATGTGTATACTGTATTTTGAACATAGCCACACCTCACTTCCCTCTTCACCTCCCTATAGGACCCCATCAGATCTCTTCCTTCTAACTCTGGTCCTCTTATAATTCTGTATTTATTTTGATTCACCGAGTTCAATTAATTCTGCATATACATGGCTATGGGGGTCGTCTACTAGGGCATGAGGAACCTACTAGTTCTGAAGAACATTGCCTTTTGCTTCTTCAACAGTCATCGACTTCAAATAGTTCACGAAGCCCACCCCCTCTATGTTGAAATTTTTAAGTGGCTCAGTCCTGTGGAGGTCTTGCACAGGACTCCTGTAGGAGCATGAGTAGAGCACATTTCACCACTCGTCCCCATCTTTCAGCTCTTACATTTGTCTTCCTAGCTCTAGTCCATGTTGTTCCTTGAGCCACTGGAGTGCAGTTTGGTATGGATAGCCCAACTATAGCTGACCATTTACAGTCAATTATTACCATGACTGAGATTTTTAAAGTAACCCATGTCTTCTGGGAGCAGCACTATTCACTAATGTGATGTACTTCTGCTCAAATACCCTAAAAACTACATTGTTAAATTAGCTTACAAATTAGTTAGGTAAGGGTTCTATATCTATCCTTTGTTTTGGTTAACCCACAATTCACCCCTCATTTTTCTCTATTCCTATCTCCATCTCCCTCTTGAACTTTTTAGCTCCCTACATCCTCCTCCTGTTCTATCATTTCTATGTATATTTGTTTTGTTTTGCTTGGTGCCCAAGTTTGTTTTCCTTTTTTTATTTTTCTTATTTGTTTGTTTGTTTATTTATTTATTTATTTATTAAAGATTACTGTCTCATCCCCGCCACCGCCTACCCTTTCCCTCCCCCTTCCCCAATCAAGTCCCCCTCCCTCGTCAGCCCAAAAAGCAGTCAGGGTTCCCTGCCCTGTGGGAAGTCCAAGGACCACCCACCTCCATCCAGGTCTAGTAAGGTGAGCATCCAAACTGCCTAGGCTCCCACAAAGCCAGTACATGCAGTAGGATCAAAAACCCATTGCCATTGTTCTTGAGTTCTTCTATTGCTGTGATAAAACACCATGACCAAAAAGCAGCTTGGGGAAGAAAGGGGTATTTGACTCACAAGTTTCAATCACAGTCCATCACTCAGGGTAGTCAGGGCAGGAACTCAAAGAAGGAAACTGGAAACAGGAATTGGAGTAGAGGTTTGCTCATTATGGCTTGCTCAGTTTCTTTCCTTATACAACTCAGGACCATGTGCACAGGTGTGGAGTGGTTCCTCCAACATTAATCATGAATCAAGGAAATGTCCCACAGGCTTGCCTATTGACCAGTCTGATGGGACTCTTTCTCAGATGAGCTTTCCTCATTCCAGACGACCTTAGCAATGTCAAGTTGACAAAACTTAACCAGCACAATTGACTCTTGGTTAGCTTGGCACAAGAATACCTCACTATTAAACCATACTTCCCATTTTATACCCAAGATTTTATGTTAATTTCACAATTTATAACAGTATAATTTTTTTAAAATCCCATAGTATTTAAAAAACTTAAACCCACCTGGGTGGCTATAATGGTATATTATTTGTGTTTTAATAAATAAAGCTTACCTGAAGATCAGAGGGCAAAGCAGCCATACTAGTCAGCTATACTGGCCAGGGAGTGGTGACACACACCTTTAATTCAAGGACTCAGGAGAGACAGAGGCAGGCTGATCAGATAGGTGTGAATTCAAGGCCACCCTGGGCTGTACAAGATCGACTCTGTCTAAAAGAGAAACAGATCTTACACAAAGGGGATCCAAACACTTGGGATCACACGCCTTTAATTCCAGCACTAGGGACACTGGAGACAGGAGCAACATGGGTGGGCAGAGAGAGGAGTATAAAAGGGAAGAGACAGGAACTCAGTGGAGTGCGGAGTCTGAGAATTCCTGGAGACAGGATTTCACCCTTCAGTCTGATGATTTGGTAGAGATAAAAGGTCTTTCTAGTGCTTGACTGCTTTGCTCTTCAGCTCTTCAGGTTGAACCCCAATTCCTGTCTCTAGGTTTTTATTTTTCATGGTATAGGCGGCAGTAGTGTTTGTGTTTAATCCCAGCACATGGGAGCAGAGGCAAACTGGTCCCTGTGAGTTCAAGGCCAGGCTGGTTCATACATAGTGGGTTCCATGACAGCCAAGGCTACACAGAAAAATCCTGTATTTTAGTTAGGGTTTCTATTGCTGTGATGAAACAATATGATCAAAAAGTAAACTGGGAAGAAAGGGGGTTATTTGGCTTACACATTGCCTGGCTGTTCATCACTGAAGGTGTTGTGCCTGAGTTCAAGGACCCCCCAAGAAGACCACCACGGAGCCACACATCCGAATGCAAAAGCAAGGTTTTGTTTATTAATTTCAGGTGGTCCTCTGCCTTACAGTCTGACACAGAAGATGGAGGGAGAAGGACCCTGTCTATTTTTGTAAGGGGTTTATAAAGACAAAAACCACAAAGCAGTCACAAGGTTACAGTTTCAAAATACAAAATTACTGATCTTATATCACAATTGGCTGAAGGTGAGGTAAATCTCATCTGTTAGTTCCTGATAGGCTATGAGTATCTAAGGGGGATAACAATAGCCCCCTGGTTTGTCCTCTAGACATCTGCTGACCCTGTGCTAACCACAGGGGCAAAACAGTTGGTTAATCAGGTACCTACAAGGACGTTTGAAAGAAAGCAGATGTGAACAGATGCTGTTTGAGTACCCTGGTGGGTCACTTTGACCAGGGCAGACACAGTTTCTTGGGAATGTTTATGACTTTGCTGGACTGCATTCAGCCCCCTAGTTTGGTCCTGTCTAAAATGGAGTTCTTTTTCAAAATGGAGTTTGTTTTGCTCCTTCAAAGGGAGTCAGCATAGAAACTCAAATGGGGCAGGATCCTGGAAGCAGGAGCTGATGCAGAGGACACGGCGGAGGGCTGGTTACTGGCTTACTATCTATGGTTGCTCAGCCCACCTTCTTATAGAACCCAGGACCAACAGCCCAGGGCTGGCACCTCCCACCATGGGTTGGGCCCTCCCCCATTGAGGGCTGAGAAAATGCTTTACAGCTGAATCTCATGGAGGCAGTTCCTCAACCTAGGCTCCTTCCTTTTGGATGACTCTAGTGTGTGTTAAGTTGACACACAAAACCATACATTCTGTCCTGAAGCAAACAAAACCAAAAAATCCAGACACACTAAAAGTTCATTCTCTTTCAAATAGCTATCAACACATTTTCAAAAGTATAGAAGTTTCTCAACTGTAAAACCCTATTAAAAATAAGTTGCAGCCTTTATTCTAAAAGAGAAGAATATAGGCATAGCATAGGTACATCAAATTAAAGCAAATTTAAATTCCAACCATGTAAACATTTCAATGTCTTGTGTCTGTGAGTCCCTCACAATCTTTGGGTTTCTAAAGCTCTAGGAAGCTTCATTTCTCTGCTATCCACAGCACACACAGCATGTCTAATGGGCTCAGGTTGGCTCTACCGCATGATTACTGCTGTCCCTGGTGAGCTTCCCAGAGTCCTGGCATTTCCAGTGTCCTCTGCAGCTGAGCCCATATTTTCCCAAATATCTTCTCCTGGTCTCTCTTCAGTGACTGGAATCTCACCACAGGGTGCTGAGTCTTAGCTTCTGAAACATGACCCCTTCAATATTGGGGCATCCATTGCAACTGAGGCTGCAATGTTGCAGGAATTTAGCAAAGTCCCTGTATCTGGGGTAAACTTTTGAATGAATAGTTGTTTTCTAGAAAAACTTTGACCTTGAAAAATTGTTGTGATAAACAGTAAGGACTCTGTGGGAAACAATGATTGTTTCCCATGGTTTGTAGAATCATTTTACTGAAGGGACATTGCAGCCTTCACATGACTTTGGTCACCAAATGCCTCTTGAACACCTGAGGCTCTTGGATTATTGTGTATTCCAGATGATACACAGCAAAGGACTAAAGTCCTGAAGGCATGCGATGCTTTCCTTTAGAGAGACATAGAGATTGAATTAGGGACCTTGATATGAGGAAATATTTTACCCCTAAAACCAACTTTGTGTAACAAACAACAAATGATTTGCATGGCTGTTCAGGGTTCAGGCCATTGGAGAGGCTGGACCTTCCTGCTGCCACATCTTGGAGTGCCTTCTTTCTTCAACTGACCCACACTACATAGAACACCCCCCCGCACTGCACCTTCATCAATTGCCTATACTGACCTCTCAATATGCCAAGCTCTTCATGACCCCTTCAATCTTGTAACTTTTATGTTACCAAAAAAAAAAAAAAATACTATATGGGAGACTGTTACACATTATCAAGTCTGTGGTTATTACTGGCCTATACGTATACAGATCTGTATGAACAGAAGCAAGCTTAGCAAAGGAAACAGGAGAAAAGGAAGTTTAACAGAGCTAAGTCCAGAGGTCAAGAAGATAAAAGAAAGTGTTTAAAGAAAAGCCTGATGCTCAATGGAATAAAGGGAGAGGTGACCTCAGGTTAAGACCCAACCCAGCTAAGCTTCCAATCTGTGTAAAGGATTAAAGAAAAACTGAGCTGAGCTGTAAAGAAAAACAGAAAACTGACATGGACAAATTAAATTAGGGGGCCAAGTTTCAGACCCAACAATCAGCAGAACTCAGCAGATTTAGCCACTTGGTTCTGGATTTAGAGTCAAAGATACAAGAAAGGGGCTGTGGTATCTCCACCCAAGGCTAAGGAAAGACACTGAGGCCAGAAGTGTGCCAAGGGTGTTCCATCATGAAGTCCCAGAGAGGTCATTTTGTAAAAATGGAAGATACAGCGCGGATTTCATTTGAGATCCCAAGATGTTGCAGATGCCAGAGTTGTGGGATACCTGCCAAAGAAAGCTGTAGACCTGGGTGTGAAAGCAGCAAAAGAGAGAGAATTTTGTTAAAATCAACAAAGCTGAAAGGAGTTCGAGATCAAAGGAGTGTTTTGACACCAGACATGGAGATGCCAAGTTTGGAGTTTTCCCAGCTGGTTTTAGGTCTCGCATTGGTCCAGTATTTTCTCACTATGCTAGTTTCCCCAACTTTGAATTGTAATGTATATTCTGTGCCAGTATATGATAGAAATCTGTGATTTGCTTTTTAATTTTGATCCAGACAGGGTTTAAGAGCTTGCCTCCAATCTCAGAAGAAACTGTGAACTTTGGATTTTTAAACAATGTTAAAGATTGTGAAAGACTATATACTTTTGAAGTAGGACTAAATGCATTTTGCATTATGATATAGCTATACGCATGTGGGGAACAAGGACTGGATAAGGTAAGATTTGAAAAAGAAAGGCCCCCATGGGCCCACATATTTGAATGCTTAGTCATCAAAGAGCAGCACTATTTGAGAAGGATGAGGAAGTGTGTCCCTGTGGGAGGAAGGGTGACACTGTTGCGAGGCCCAGTGTTGTTCTCTGACTATTGACCAAGATAAACCTCTCAGCTACTGCTCCAGTGACCTGCCCGCAGGCTGCCCTGCTCACCACCATGCTAATGACCAAACTGAATTGTAAACAAGTCCATGATAAAATGCTTTGTTTCAGAAGAGTTGGCTGTGATCATAGTGTAACCATGCCAAAGGGGCAACAACATCTCCAAAAACTGATCCTCTAAGTGTAAACCTTGGGGAGCCCCAAGCAGTTAATTGGAGACTTGTTTATGGTTTCAGAGGCTGAGTCAAGGGCCATCATGGTGGGAGCATGGCATCAAGCAGACAGCTATGGGGCTAGAGCAGAAGCTGAGAGCTTCCTTCTTTTCCACAAGCAACAGGCAGAGAGGGAAGCTGGGAAAGGCATTGGCTTTTGAAATCTCAAAGTTCTCGCCCAGTGACACACTTCCTTAAACAAAGTCACACCT
>NW_026068215.1:809181-827109 GCF_014885135.2 Alexandromys fortis
CCCACTCTGTCTTTCTTCTTTCTGCTGTCTGTCTCTAGCAGGGTGTGCTCTGACAGTCAGCCATTGAACCCTGGCTACATAAACTGGTTCCTGTTCATTGTCCACACTGTGTTATGATGGAGAAATGGATGTTTTCCCCAGTTTGGTGCTCTGATGGACTCTTTATTAAGCATCTCCTTACACATGAAACACTTATCTTTGATGCCCCAGACATCCTGCCCTCCCACACACTCACAGCTTCCTTAAACATCTTCCCACTTACCCATTCATCAAACTATCCACACAGCTACCCACACCTACTTCCAGTCATCCATCCACTCCCCAACCACCCTTGCATCCACACAGTAATCCATCTCTCTACCCCTTTACCACTCATCCACGTCTAAATGCGTATTTATTCCTCCATCTTTTTTTTTTTTTTTTGGTTTTTCAAGACAGGGTCCTCCATCATTCTTACTCTTCCACAAGACCATCTGTCCCTGTCCTACGAACTCCCCTGGGAAAATACTGTGTAGTGTCTGGAGAAAGCCTGCACTCTGCTTGCTTGTCTGTAAGAGCTCCCAAGTGAGTGTAGGCAGCAGCTCATATCTGCAACCTTCTCGGGTGAAGCATCCTCTGGAGGTCTGTGCATCACCACTGTCTCCCACCAAGAGCTCTGCCTACATATGTGTGTTCTGTGGTGAATGGAATTTGGTTTGTGCCCGTCGTCTGTATCTGTGTTGTGCTTGTCAGATTTGTGTATGAAGTGCATTGTGTGTGTGGACACACATATTATCAATCGTGCTGTGTGTTGTGAGAATGCTATTTGTTGAGCAATGTATACAATATATGTGGATACGATGATGTCTGCTGTGTTGAATGGTGTATTGTGGTTTCAATGTTTTCTGAATGATAAGTGGGTTGTAATACAGATGTTGAGTGTTGAATACTGTATGTGTGTTGAATCTACAGGCTTTGAGTGACGGGAAAATGCAGACTCCTATTCCTGTCACCTGGTGTCCAGGCATAAAAGTCACTCCCTTGGACTGCCTGGCATTGAGGTTGCCATGGAAACCACGTGGAATGTGGGTAGTCAAGCACATAGGCAAGTCCTAGGCATTAGCAGGAGGGTTTCTTCTGCCCCCATGAGGCTTTTCTGCCACCTCTGTACAGAGATTTGTGACTCACCAGCCCGTGCTCCAGCAAAGAAAGCAGTGGAAGTGACTCAGGATCCCCCTTTCAATAGCACCAGGTCTCCCCACCATGTCAGCCCTGGACAGTCCCCACGGGGACGGCTCTGCTTGAGAGGCGGTGTATACCGTTTGTGCAGCAGGGATGCACATATAGGCTCGCACCCCACAGCTCTCTAGGCCTCGGCTCTTCAGGCTGTCTGTCCTTCCCAGCCAGGGCAGACTGCCTCTTACCCAGGTGTCTGCCCAAAGCACTGGTCCTGCAGGGGTCTACACTGAATGGCTCCTGGCTCTCTACCTCACTGTCCCTGCCAGGGGCTGTGTGGCCAGAACTCCCACTGTGTGGAGGCAGGAAGGGAGCCTGCACAGCTGCAGTTGTCCAGATGTTGGGAGAGGGTCTGGGTTCTGGGTAAAGGTTTACTCTCCTCTCACCTGATCCCATCTTAGGAACTGACTGCAAGAGTCGACAGAAAAGCCTGAGTTTTGCTGGAACCGGCAAACTGCAGCTGTGGCCAGAAGATCTCAAAAGGCTGTGAACCTAACACCAAGCTTACTGGCTACATCTCCTTTGGGTGTAAGGCTCCTGCTAGTGTTTCCTCCCTCCTCCAGGAATAGGCCCACAGGCTGGGAAGGTGGTTCAGAGGATAAGAACACTTGCTGCTATAACATGAGAACCTGAATTTGAGCCACTAGAAGCCATGATAAAAGCCAGGAGTGGCTGCATCCACCCTTCTAATTCTAGCTCTGGCCATGCCAGAGGTTAGATACAGGAGGATGTGTTGGATTTTCTGGATCCCAGCGAGGCTTCATTTCAGTGAGAGGGCTCTACCTCAAGAGAGTAAGCTGTAGAGTGATTGAGCACGACACCCACTGACGTCCTCTGAGCCCCGCATATGGGCATCCTCTGAAGAAATGGTGGTGTAGACCTAGGTCCCTGGCTGTAATTTCCTAAGTGCCATTTTCCTAGGCATGAGGGAAGAAGTAGAGAATTCTGTCAAGGATGCTATATAGCCTTCCCAGACATCTGAATACTATGGGATGCTATGGCTGTAGCTCACAGGGATGCTGCCATCGGGGAGAAAATAAACTTCTGTGACCGACCTAGACCTATGGACTCTGTTGAGAACACGAGTACCTTTGCTAAGTTCTTCTTTTATCTATTTTTTATCAATATATGTTCTGTGGGTAGAATTTGGGGTCTTTTGCTTCTGCTCTCCCTGCTGAGACCTCCGAACCAGGACTGAGCATGTCCAACACCCACGCCAAGCCTCCTGCCTGGGTTCTGGTGGTCATGTGGCCCTTCAGTCCTGGCCCCTCTGACTCATGGCCGACACAGTTGAAGAAGAATCCGGGACACAATGTGCAAAGTAACTCTTTATTATAGAAATAAACAGCCATATTTGGGGTTAATACACAGAGCAATTGACTCCTGGGGTGGCTATATTATCTGGCCTACATGTTAATTTTTGCCTTGTGGACAGCCACATTTATAGCTGGAGTCATGGGTAAGGCTTCAGAAACACACAAAGAAAGCAGAAGTGTATATAAGAGGAAGATGACATCCAGGGGCTCCTTTTATGCCATCTATTTGAAGAATTCCTTTGGGATCTTGTTTTCAGCCTGGAGCAATTGAGATAGGATGTCAGAAGAGCCCAGTGCCCTGAGTTCCATTCCCTAGTTACCTAGACTCCATCTTGATGAAGGCATCAGAGACAAGCATCTTGGTACCCAGACCTCACCTGGAGCATAGAGAAGACCTCCGCAGCTCTGTTGTAGTCCCACTCGTTGTCCTCAAGGCACCTGAGGCAGGAGAAGGACAGGGGACTGTGACTATCACAGGACAGATCCCCTGGCCACGAATGCTACTACTTAACCTATGTTACTCATTTGCTGGGACAAATAGTAATAGTGGAGAAGAACCCGGCAGAACTCATAATGTCTATTACCATTCACGCTCAGCAGAATTCAAAGCAGAAATACACGGTTATTCCGAAGAACAGTGCAGCTCAATACCAATACCCCATACCCTACACCCCATCTAAAAGAGAAACTCAAAAAAAGGAAGTGGAAATTCAAAAACAATTTATCTTTAATTTTTAAAGGAAGATGTATGTATGGCACATCTCAACTAATTCCAAAACAGCCCTGTTGCTGTACAAGAAAACTCCTGAACTACTGGAGCTCAGACCCTACTCTCCCATGTGTTTCAGAACTTGGCAAATTCTATTGTGCTTTCAATCTCTACCAATTTCCCCATCCTAAATCGTTTAAATAAATGTTCTGTAAAGAATAAAATGCAGTGTAAAAAATCCTATTGTAATATATACCACATTACATATAAATACCATATAAATATCTATCCATGAGCAAGAAGACAATGGAGTTGCTCTGCCCACTATAAATAATATAACATTGCTATCAGCATACAAGTTTGGATGAAACATGGTTTTGATGATTGTAGTTTGTACTTTGTAGTGGATTATTGGGCCATGTGGCAACTCGATGTTTAACATTTTGAGGAATGGTTTGACAGATCCTATACCCCGCACCCACGCCCCTCTCCCTCTCTGTTTCTGTCTCTCTGTCTCTCCCTCCTTCCCAGTGTGGTTTAGTAATCTCCTAAGCACCTCTCCATCCAACAGGAAGACATTGAAGATGAACCATGACAGTTTAAGTTACATTTCTCCAATAACTAAGAGTAATGAGAAAAAAAAATGTATGTGCCTGTAGGCCATCTGCACATCTGTTTTGTTTAAATCCTTTCCCCAATCTCAGTTGTGCTGTTTGCCTTTTTACTGTGGTCTACTAAGGGTATTCTTTCTGTATTCTTATTAGATATGTGGTCTGCCTGTCTTTCTCTCATTCTGTCTGGTGCCTTTGCGCTTCCCCGGTGGCAACTGCTGTTGCACTGATTTGTGATGGAGTCCAATTTGCCATCATTTCTTCGGCTACTCTGGCTTTTGGTGTCACAGCCAATACTTGGCAACCTAATTCAAGGCCATGAAGATTTATGCCTATGTTTTGTTCCTTGGGTACTGTAGTTGGAGTAACATAATCTTGGATCCTCTCTATACATGGCCGCTCTTTGCACAGGGTGTACGGCTATTGTTGAGGGTGTGTGTCAAAGTTCACTATTTCTTGAAGTGAACACCCAGTTCTCTCAGTGTCATGTGTTGAAAAGGTACCATCACCTTAGTCTGCAGTAATGACAGTGTGATAGTCTTGGTTATATACTATCTACTGACCATCAGAGTGGGAGGTTTTTCTGTACATGCCGAACCAATGACACTCATTCAAGCACCATATAGCCTCATTCGATGTAGCTTTGCAGCTGGCTTTTCATCTGGGAGCTGTGCCTCTTTTAACTTTGTTCTTTTTACTCCAAGCTATCTGGGGTAGTTCAGGCCCACTGCATTTCCTCAAAAACATCGGGATCACCATGTCAATTTGAAAATGTCTAAAGTTGATGTTGTTTTATGTGTATGGGTGTTTTGCCGGCGTGTATATCTGTGCACCGCCAGCCTACAAGGGCCCACTGAAGCCATAAAATGGTGTTGGATTCCCTGGAACTGGAGGGACAGATAGTTACAAGCAGCCATGTGGGTGGTGGGAACTGAACCTGGGTCCTCAGGAAAAGTAGCCAGCACTCTTAAGTGCTATGCTAGCTCAACAGCCCCTCTAGGCCAATTTTTGCAAAGAAACCATTTGGTACTTAGAGGGAGATTTCAAGGAAATAGAAGAATCCTCTGGATGGTACTGGCATTGCCATGCCCTCACAAATGTGGATATTCTTTTTCTGTTATTTGGGGCATCTTTCCTTTTTTTAGTTTTAGACATATTTTTCAGACATCAGAGTATGAGCTGTGTCCATCTGTGTATGTGCTTTGTGTGTGCTTTCGAGTGTGTGTGTGTGGGGAGAGATGAGCACACATAGGTGTTCCGGTGAGTGTAGGTGTACAAGCACAATGGTGCATGTGTGGAGGTCACAGGACCATGTGGGGCGTGGTCCTGACACTTGAACAAAAAGACATTTTACCCACCAACACTTCTCCCATGCCCTCTTTTGTTATATTAGTGCCTAAGCATTTTATTCTTTTGGATGCTGTTCTAAATGGATTTGCTTCCCTTTGGGTATTTATTGCAAGTATACAGAAATACAATTGATTTCTTAAATTTTTACACCCTGCAGCCATGCTGAACAGTTCTAGGTGTTTAATGTAATGAATTCTATTGGATTTTCCAAGTGGAATGGGAGGACATCTAAAAAATGGACTATCCTTAATTTTTTTTCACACACCCTACTCGAAAATGATGCCACTTTTTCAGGGTGCTCCTATTTTAATTTTTGTTTGAGAGGCATTTGCAAAATATAGGCAGTTTCCTTTTTCATATGCTGCCTGAGATTCTTCTACTCACTCTTATGCATTTCCATTCTCTGCCCCAGACCCATCTTGCCCACATTTATAGCAAGTACTCACTTCTGAGACCACTCGAGTTTCATCCCCGACTGGACGGAGAAAGCCTGTACCATTCTTTGCTGCTCTTGAGAGGGGGCGAGCTTGAAGCTGGCGCATGATGTAGGCAAGAGTATTTCAGAGGCACCCTGGGCCTCATCAGGGCTTGGATTCCTCACAAGAAGTTGGTCATTCACAATGCAGAGGCTGGAGGAGAGTCAGTCCCTGAGACGCCTGGACTGGTGGACAATCTCTCCACTGCCCCAGCCAGGATCCTCTTTAACCACTGCAACTCAGCAACTGGATTCCTCCCCCCCCCCAATGTGCCTGTTTGATTTGCCTAGTCAAATTCTTGGCTGCTTCCCAGAGAACACTGCCACCAACCCTTGTGAAAGATTGTCCGCCAGTGCCATTTGATTTGGAGAGATTTAACCACCATGCAGTTACCCTACACAACAGGAAAAGAACCTGGTTCCCCTCATTTCCATTTTCAGAGGAAGAATCAAAGTCTCCTGGATAGTTCAGTTAATGGTGTCAAGGTGACTGTTACTGACTGTTAGGATCAGAAAGAAAACTGGTATTCCAACACTGGTGCCCTAGCTCTTAATTACTAGGCTATGCTGATCCTTTGATCGATCCACCTCTTGACCTTCCAATACTGTGAGATTACCCCCAGAGAATGGTACCACTGCACTGTCTTGCTTCTGGCCCCAAGCTGGGGTGGGAGTTCCACCCACAACACTGCACTTACTTTGAATTCCTCCTGTCAAGGGTAGCAATGAAGGTACGCATGAAGGCATGAATGCATCCTTGAGAGCTCTCCTCCACTTCGAGGACAAGAAACAATAAAACATCCTTAGAGTTATGCATGTTTTGCACCCTCACAGGACAGTCCCCAATCAGGATTTTATGCTAAAAGGGCTCAGGACTGGTCAACTATTGGCTTGGAGTCAGGGCTCCGTGCTGAGAATGGGGAGGGGGTGGGTAACATGGGGAAAGATCCACTCCCATTGATAAGTCCCCTACCCCATGCTGGACCCTGTAAACATCACTTTCGGGGTTCACTTGGTCTCCTTACAGGGGTGGGAGGGCAGTTTAATAAGCGCCATTTGCAAATGTGGAAATGCAGAGGTTAAGCAACTGGCCCGAAGTCAAAGTAAGGATCTGGAATGAGAGCCAGCAACCCCACAGCTCCCGTGCCCTCCCTCACCCAGGAGCTGTGGGGTAGGCAGGCACAGCCCTCGGTCAGACCAGGATGGTCTATGGGCAGGGTGCTGTGGGCAGGAGAGCACAAGGGACATCAGGAAGGAAAGGCACACAATGAGGGGACCTGGGGGAGTCAGGGATCCATACCCAGGACAGGGAGTGGGATAGGGTCTGGAGAGGGGATTCTGCAGACACTCACCCTCCTTGAATAACCCTTTGACAGAAAAACAGAGCATCGTCTCCTGAAAGGGAAGAAGGCTTGGGCTCAGGATGTTGCTAAACTGTCTAACCACATAGGGATCTGCACCAAGGCAGAGGCTGGTGCTTACCGTCTGGAAGCACATGTCCACCTGGAAAGCACTGAAGGCATGCAGGGTTTGGGGTAACGCCCCGAGAAAGTCCACAATGTCTTGTTTTCTGTACTTCAGCACCTGCCTCTGATGGTCTATAGAGGTGTGAAGAAGCAAAGGTCAGGGATTTGTCTATTATACCCTGGTCCATGGCCTCTATGATTACCTCTTCTACACGCCCAGTTTCTTCACTCTACCGGGTCTCCTCATCACACACTTACGGAACTCCTTGGGATTCTTCATGTCCACTTCATTCTTCAAGTACTTACACATGCCACTCCTAGGAGGAAAGAGGAACAAGAAATGGGGGTCCAGCCAGTGCAGACACTTCCTGGGGGTCAGTTGTGTCTACTTGATGTGGGAGTGGGAGGTGGAGTCACACTGTTCCAGAACAGAGAATGCACTGTGATACTCACAGAATGGTCAGGGAGAAACAGGCCTGTTCATCGTAAACGCTGAGGAGATTTTGGCGGTTTCCATAGTCATAGATCAAGTAATACCTGTGGTGTGTGGAGATGGGTGGAACGGGCTATATCTTTGGCCAGGTCAAAAGTGACCGGAAAAGATCTCCAAGAAGCCCTGTGCTAAGGTGCCTCAGCTTAGCCAACTCCTTCCCTTCCATCTTTCAGGTTCCACCTGTACTTACTCCCGCAGGAATTGCTGTACTTGATTCTTTATGGCCTCAGAACCTTCTAAGCTCTCCTAAAATACAAAGCCATTTTAGATGCAGGGTCTACTAAGAGCATTGCTGGCAACATCATAAATCTCTCTTCATCCTTCTTCCTCACCTTGCAGGGCCTTATTAACTGAGGTTCTTCAGTGTCCATTACACTTGAAAGTGGTAACTTCTTGCCATCCTGAGAAGAGAAGGAGGAGGCTGGGAATGCACGCCAGAGAGGTAGCACTGGATGTCAATGGGACGAAGAGACTCAAGAGGAACCTTGACTCAAAGACAAGGTATAAAGTGGTCAGGAAATCCTTGGGTTGTGAGACCATAACAGGTACTGTACCATGGGGTACTGTAAGTCCCTATCATATGTGCTTTGTAGGAGTGTTTGATGACTGGGGATGCTTTGTTTGTGTGTATAATTATAGAACAGAATTCAGATTATTTTTTTGGAATCCATGCCATTGAAAATGTATGACTGTCTTAGGCAAACACATTATGTAGGCAAAGATGCAAAGGGGCTGGGATTAAAAGTGGAGGTCGATTACGTGAGGAAGAGGAGGCAATGGTGAAGGTAGGAACATACCAGGCGAGACAACTCTGGGAAACAGTCCAGGACAGCACTGTTCAAAAAGAAAAGGCCACAGAAGTGATTGACAGTTCTTCTACCCTGCCCCCACCTCACCATCGATTTTCTGATTCTTCATCCAGTTCTCCTCTGGCCCTTTCCCTGCTGCCCAACCATTGGTTGGCTCCCACCCATACGGCACTGGCCCCCTTTTCTAGGGTCACAAGGAGCCATACTGGAAGCCCACTATTCAGGGATCCTTTCTTCTCCCTGCTTTCTTTCCCAGTCTCAGGAAGGTCCAAAGAAGGCTATTAAAGGTACAGGATCTCAGGCCCTACCACTTTGAATGGTGTCCAGTATTCTCTGGGATGCTGAGGGATGAAGGTGTGGGAGGCAGGGCTCAGAATGCACAAAGAAGACAGTGGGTAGGGGGTGGTAGATAGAGACAGAAAGGGAATCAGGGGAGCAAGGAAGATATGGTAGAGATATGGGAGAAGAGAGGCAACGAAGCCAGAGGAAACAATGCAAAGGTGATAACAAAAGATGCCTGGTGTAGTGGGCCCGCGGAACAGAGGAAAAGGGGGTTCCTCCTGTTGCTGCCATTTCTTTCCCTTTTGCTTGGCTAGCCCAGGGATCCCAAGCAGGACTGGAAACATGCACCGTACTATTTCCTCAGTGAGCTGAGGACTAAAAGCCTCCTTGGAGGCAGAAACCATTTTCCAAAAGAGGAAGAAGTGATATGTGAGTCCTTACCTCACCATGGGATGGAGGGGCTATGGTCTTATCTAAGGAACCAAGTTGCTTATCTCAGGTTACCCAAGGCTACTCTTATAGACTAGGAAGAATGATGAGCCAGGAAGGTTGGTCCATAGGTATAGACAGGGAAGGAAGGCACCAAGGAGGCCAGTCCTTCTGCCTCCTCAACCTCTGCTGCATTCTGCCTTCTCTTCTTGACCCAGGAAGACTTCAGCTCCCCAGTCATGGCCCACTCCTGGATCCCTTATCCATAGAGCCCAGGTTTTCCCCCAAGGAAGACAGAGATCCCAGAAGTAGTCCAGAGAAAGCAAGGATCATGTCAGCATCACCCAGGACCTCAGGCCTCAGCCTGGAACAGGGCAACCTCCAGGGTAGCCTGGGACAAATGAGGGAACATTCAGGAACAAGATCTGGTGCTTCCTCTTAGGAGCAGAAAAGAGATATGCTGTTGAGATGAGGCATGGCAGGGCCTGCTGGAAGACGCTGAAAACTCACTCAAGGGAAACACTGCCCACACTAGGTGAGGTGGGTCAGGCAGGGCAGAAGCAAAGGAGGCCTGTGGGCACTCCCAAGTACAGAGAAGGGAGAAGGGGGCCATGATGCCTTCCCTGAGGGCCAGGCCTGACTCCTCCCACAGAGAGTTTCTCAGGCCATTAGGAGGCAATGGTATCCCTGAAGCGGAAGTTGTAGCTGGCATGACGTACCTGACATAGGCAGAATGGTCTGGAAAGGTGCTGCACAAGGGGTTCCCTTCCAGCCACAGCTCTTCCAGCTTCAGCCCCTTCACCTTCTCCAGCTCCCACACTGTATTTAGCTGAGAAAGAATGGGAGCTGGTAAAGGTGTCCCAGGCAAAGGCAGCCATCATCTGCAGTTCAGGACCCATGTCTGTCTGCTTCCACTCATGGGCCACTTTGTCTGCCTCATCCTCAACCCCAGTGGCCTCTGCTCACCTTGTTTTCGGAGAGGTTCAGGGTCTTGACTTGAGGTGCCTTCTCTCCCACATCAAACAGGCTGTCTAACCGAAACAGTCTGTTGCAGCTCAAGTTCAAGGAGAGCAGCTTTGGGAAACAAGAGTTACCGAGAGAGCGTTACTGTCAAGAACCTCAGAGACACTTCTGCCCTCCACCCCATCATTTCTGGCCCTCCACCCAAACATCAACACCTCAGGGAAATCCTCTTGGATGATCTGAAGGGCAGCAGTCATGCAGCTTCTTCGGCTCAGAACCATATATATTTTCTGATCCAACAAGTCTGCAGGAGAAGGAGAAGGAGGAATCAGAAAGCAGAGAGGGGTCTGTCTGAATCAACCCCAGAACAGACCCCTTCACAGGCTACCACATGTATGCCTTCTTCCTAGGCAGACCTGGAACATACAGTGATTGCTGCCAGCAATACCTGGGTCAAAGTAGAGATTTTGGAGGTCCAGAGCATGCCGGGAAACATCATATCTTTTCTTTAGGGCCAGCTGCAGAGACACAGATGGAAAGGGCGGCTCTGTGCTATTGTGGGTCATGGTGTTGGGAACTTTGGGGACTGAGGGGAAGGAGAGCTGGGTCTGGGAAGTAAATACATACACTGCCTTCAGACTGATTTACCTTTAGCTGCTCCATTTGTACTTGCGTGAGCCTATTTTGCACAGAGTAGGGCACTTCTGAGGGATTGACAAAAATAGGTATCTGTGGGGAGGAGAGAAAGAGTGAGCACCGGGAACTCTAATCCCAAAGATGGCACTCCCAGCACTGGGCCTGTGCCAGGGCCAGTTACAGAGAATGCCTCCAGCACACACCTTGTAACTGTCGTCATCACATATCTTGTAGGTGACATCCTTCAAGGCACAGGCAGTGCTAGCATCCTGGACAAAGAACCGGATCTGGTGTCTCTCACACAGGAACTTGCGAGGGGAGAAAGAAGGGAAAGTGGTCCTGAAGATACCCTTGCTCCCTGCTGAGCCTGGCCTATTCCACCTCCCAAGCCATTCTAGCTAGCTTCCCCATCTTCTCTTACATCCACCGCGGTGAAGGGCACCCTGCAGAGGCTGTGGACGGATTTCATTAGCTGTGTCTTGTCAGCCTTTCTGCCACACGGAATCTAAATTTACAAACAAGAAACAAGACAGAAGAGAGACAGCATTGACTCCCGGAGGAGAGCAAATATACTACTGATTTCTTTCCTGACCTAGCTAGCTACAAAGAACAGCCATGGGTTCTCTGGCACTGCGCTTTGTTTCGTGCCCAACACAGATCTAGACCCACACTCTGTCCACGCAGTCGCTCTCCTCCCTCCAGGCAACTGATTTGTCTTGTTCATTGTGAGTTTCCTTCTGTTGGGTTTCAGAATAGTCTAATGCAGTGGGCACCAAGCCACTCACCGTGACCTTGAACCAGCTCCCCAGTGTTCCATCTTCTTGGTGCTGCCCCATGTCTCTCTTTTGAGATTCGCCATCTTTCCACACTGTGATCTGGATTTGGTCCTCCCTATGCTGGTCCTCTCTATTCTTAGGTCGCACAGCATAAGGTGTGCTACGGAAGAGTTAGGGAGTGCCGATAAACGCTAAGAAATTCTTGCATGCACCCTCACTTCCCTCATGGATAGCAAGCGCACAATTAGGACTGCTCAGCCACTATCCCTCATCTATGGAGCACTGGATCTCCAGTTTCCCAGGAAGAGAAGACCATAGAGAAAGAGCAGATAAAAGAGCTGCACAGTCCAAGGGGCTGCTACCCACTAACCAGGCTGCCTGGTCATTTACTATCTTACTGAGGGGTCCCAGAGAACATCTCTTATCTCCGCATTTCTACCATCACCTCAGGATTTTGAAGGCTGGAGCACGTACCCCATGTGTTCATAATGACCTTTCCTTTTGCCAGTATGACCCAGTGAAGATATGTAGTCTCTCTTTCTTCCCAGAAGAACACGGTCTTTACCACGGTAGGATTCTGAAATGGGAAAGGATGAAAGTTAGAAAACACATCAGTGGTCCAGTTATCACACGCTGCACTGTGGGAACGGCACCATGGGAGGGCAAGGAATGTGCCAACTGTCCCCAAAGGACAAATCAAAAGCACCCAGTGGACAAACTCCTGGAACAGTCACAGCAGTCAGGCTGCAAGAGGAAGGGGCCTGTTGGACAATTTTAAAACAGTAGGGCAGAGTTTGTGATGAACACGAGTGGAGTGTACTTGACCTGTGGTGTGGATCAGACACAAATCACATATCAGGAAGCTAAGCTAACCTGGCCCCATCCAGGGATTATCTAATGTAAGAACCACACAAAGGCCTTCTCACCACAGCAATCCAGTCACTCACTTAACTGGCCCTGCCACACTCACCAAGCTGTACACTCCCTTGATAGCAGTGGAGACTGAGGCAGTAGCCTCTTATACTGTCACCAGGTAACCTGTGTGTCCTCCCAGATTCTCAGCTTGAGCTATCCATAAGTTTGTTGGGAGCTGATGCTGGAGATTGGACAGGCATATTGGGAAATTCAATGGAAAACTCAAAAGTGCCCCACAAAACATGTTTATATACACTTTTCACAGCATTCTAAAGCATTAGTAGAAAAATAGTCACTGCAATAAATCATGCTGGAACTATAATTCTAATTGTTACAGATGCCCTATGAAAACGTGCAGCCCGATTCTTCTGTTCAAGCTTTCTAAACCTTGTTTTGCCTTTTCTTTTACTCTACTTTCCCTTATTTGTAAACAACATGAAAGACAAATAAGACTTGTGTTCCACATCAGTGTAATTAGCACGGATGTAAATTCAAAATAGAATCAGACAAATGTTCTAGGAGAAGAAGGACAGGAGGAGTATAGAGAACTTCTCTCTATTCCATAGGCTACATCTAACTGCTAAGAAAATTCTCCTGGCTCCACCTTGAAAACACTGCCGGAGACTACCTCCTTTCATCTTTGCCATAGGTGTTACCCTGACCAGGTCTCTCAAACTGTTCCCTGGGTTATTCCAAGGCTGTCTTTGCATTTTCCCATGCTGTCTCAGTCTCTGTATTCCATGTAGCAGTAAGAGTGCTTGATTTTGTTGTGAGGCAAGCATCAAATCTTGCCTGTCCCTTCTTCAAAGTTCTGCAACTGGATTTTGAACTTTGAAGCCCATCGTGTTAAAGATCTTTGAGTCTATGATGTGTGTGTGTGTGCGTGTGTGTGTAAAACAGTTGACTAAAAACAACTTGATAGGTGGCATTAGGTGAATGTTAGCCAACCAGATCCTTTTCATGGAAGTTCAATTTGCAAAGAAACATGAAACATTTATGTTGGAAGTGGGGCTAGGACAAGAGGTGGGTTCAGTAGAGACAAAAGCCATGCTCTCCTATTCATGAGAACCTGAAGTTACACATCTCACCTGCGACTCCAGAAAGTTAAAAACTGGTGGACTGAAGGAAATAGCAGACTGTGAGAAACAGGAGAAAAATCCAGATGTTCTGGATGCATTGTGCCCCACATATTGAGTAGCATGATTCCCAACCATTGTGTGGGACCCAAGACTGCTTCAAAAACACTTCTACTGAGGAGCATGGTTAAAGTTGATCTTTCCAAAGGCCACAGTTCCAGATACCATCCTCAGCAAGGGCCTCTACTGTGCACCACTGAACACAGAGAATATAAAGCTAGCAGTCACAGAGGAATTCTATGGGGAGGGACACTGTAGACAACACATTAGTGCCCATCCAGTTCCTGAATGCTCTGGTTATATTGCCATACCTGGATAGCGGTGGTGATGCCAGAATCAAAGTGATAGACAGCAAGAATATAAAAAAAATTTAAGTGCGAGAGAGAGAGAGAGAGAGAGAGAGAGAGAGTGAGTTCAGTGGTTAGGACCACTTGCTTTTCTTGCAGAGAACCTGGGTTCAGTTCCTAGCAGCCATATCAGGCAGCTCGGAGCCATCTGGAAGCTCCAGCTCCAGAGAGACTGGCCCCCTCTTCTGGCTTCTAATGCCACCTGCAGGCACAAGGGGCACACACACAGGCAGACACACACCCAGGCACGCAACAAAAAGTAAATTAAAAAATTAAAAATATTTGACACACCTGCTAGTCCACCTGCACCCTGACAACTATAGTTTGCCATGAGCATACTACATAAGCACAAAGAGCATTGAGGACTTGTCCTTACCTGTGTATCTATAGGTCCTCTGCTTCCTTTCAATGGAGTCCATCTCTCTTGTCTCTTGGCCTTTGTGGTCTGAAGAAGCTTAGAAAGGAGAAGTGGTAGGAAAAATGGGTTACTTCAACTCTATGTCATACAAACTAGGACAACGTTCTTCAGGCACCTGGAAATCATGTTTTTCACCCTTATGCACGAAGGCACCATGTTGCTGCCTACTCAGCTGTACTCGTCTGCTACGCCCTTCACGATGGACCCAAGGCATCCCTTAGATTTCATCCGTTATGTCTCTTCATACTACCACTTTCTGTCTGGAGGATGAAACGGGAGCTGGGAACAAGGGATCCAAGGAACAATGCTTAGTAAAGAAGATGGAAATCTCAGTGTGTCACTGGCCTAAGGAGAGCTTGAACACTAGAGGGCGAGGAAACATCTGCCAACCACCACTTTGAAAACTAAGAGTTTCAAATTAAGGAATTCAGAATGTCTACTCTGTCGCCATGTTGGCAAGCTCATTAAAATCTCAAGCTTTACAAAAGTCCAATGTCTCCTTTGTGCACAGCCTCCCTTCCCTTCTCTGACCATCCCTTCTTACAGATCCCTGCTCATCCCAGGGTAAGAGCTCAGGAAGCTTGGTGAAAAAAGAAGCCAGGGTGTGGCGGCAGCAAAGGGAGAGGCTGCAGGGAAAGGAAAACCTCTTCCTCCTCCCGAAATGAACTTTATGGGCACTGGCGAGTAGAAAGCCTCCATCCAGTCAGAGGAGTGGCATTTTACTGCAGAACAGGCAGAAAATCTGGCAGGGCAATGACCACAGTTGGGGGTGGGGTGGGGTGGGGTGGGGTAAGGGAAGGGAAGGGTGATCCTATCTTGATTAAGGAGTCCTGCCCTGCAGAGCTGAGTACCAGTCTTTAAACTCTCGCTGGTGGTGCTCATTCTTAACCTCCCTCTCCAGCTCTATCTACCCCTTTGCCTTGTTGGGCCTGACTCTCCATGGGACCTCTTCTGAGACCAGGATCAGAGGAAGGCTCCACACGCCTTCCTCTGGATCAGGCTTGTAAACATTTGACCACCATCAAAAAGTCCTCCCACCAGCACTACAGAAATCCCTCTCTTAGGACTGTGTAGCATCTACTGCCTTACACTTTAAGCCCTCCCCAGAGTAAACCCCAGGGAACAGCTGGTGGGCCTCCTACCATAAAAGAGGGCTTAGACAGTCATACTGAAGTACCTTAATGTGTCATGGACACATAGGGAGTTTAAGCCACAGCCTGACCAAGCCTTTTCCTTAGTAAGGGCAACGGCAAGGCAAGAGCTCTGAAGGTTTTCCGTGGCTGGAGGTACGAATCCACCGCAAACACAGAAAGGGCCTAGCTGAATTCTTGACGCAAAAAGGAGGGGGCGTAGTCACATGACCACCGGAACCCAGTGAGCAGGCTTGGCGTGGGTGTTGGACATGCTCAGTCCGGGTTCGGAGGTCTCAGGCTCTTTGGGGGAGGACTTGCACATGCGCCCACTGGCAGCGTACCACGTGACCATGTGAACAGCAGTAGCTGGGTAGCTGAGGTAGTCATGTGATTGCAAGGCTTTTGCCACGTGTATTAATTTCAACCACTCCTAATCTTTTGACCTATGATGCTGATATGGTGCCTAGCAGGGAGGGCAGAAGCAAAAGACCCCAAATTCTACCCACAGAACATACATTGATAAAAAAATAGATAAAAGAAGAACTTAGCAAAGGTACTCGTGTTCTCAACAGAGACCATAGGTCTAGGTCGGACACAGAAGTTTATTTTCTCCCCGATGGCAGCATCCCTGTGAGCTACAGCCATAGCATCCCATAGTATTCAGATGTCTGGGAAGGCTATATAGCATCCTTGACAGAATTCTCTACTTCTTCCCTCATGCCTAGGAAAATGGCACTTAGGAAATTACAGCCAGGGACCTAGGTCTACACCACCATTTCTTCAGAGGATGCCCATATGCGGGGCTCAGAGGACGTCAGTGGGTGTCGTGCTCAATCACTCTACAGCTTACTCTCTTGAGGTAGGGCCCTCTCACTGAAATGAAGCCTCGCTGGGATCCAGAAAATCCAACACATCCTCCTGTATCTAACCTCTGGCATGGCCAGAGCTAGAATTAGAAGGGCGGATGCAGCCACTCCTGGCTTTTATCATGGCTTCTAGTGGCTCAAATTCAGGTTCTCATGTTATAGCAGCAAGTGTTCTTATCCTCTGAACCACCTTCCCAGCCTGTGGGCCTATTCCTGGAGGAGGGAGGAAACACTAGCAGGAGCCTTACACCCAAAGGAGATGTAGCCAGTAAGCTTGGTGTTAGGTTCACAGCCTTTTGAGATCTTCTGGCCACAGCTGCAGTTTGCCGGTTCCAGCAAAACTCAGGCTTTTCTGTCGACTCTTGCAGTCAGTTCCTAAGATGGGATCAGGTGAGAGGAGAGTAAACCTTTACCCAGAACCCAGACCCTCTCCCAACATCTGGACAACTGCAGCTGTGCAGGCTCCCTTCCTGCCTCCACACAGTGGGAGTTCTGGCCACACAGCCCCTGGCAGGGACAGTGAGGTAGAGAGCCAGGAGCCATTCAGTGTAGACCCCTGCAGGACCAGTGCTTTGGGCAGACACCTGGGTAAGAGGCAGTCTGCCCTGGCTGGGAAGGACAGACAGCCTGAAGAGCCGAGGCCTAGAGAGCTGTGGGGTGCGAGCCTATATGAGCATCCCTGCTGCACAAACGGTATACACCGCCTCTCAAGCAGAGCCGTCCCCGTGGGGACTGTCCAGGGCTGACATGGTGGGGAGACCTGGTGCTATTGAAAGGGGGATCCTGAGTCACTTCCACTGCTTTCTTTGCTGGAGCACGGGCTGGTGAGTCACAAATCTCTGTACAGAGGTGGCAGAAAAGCCTCATGGGGGCAGAAGAAACCCTCCTGCTAATGCCTAGGACTTGCCTATGTGCTTGACTACCCACATTCCACGTGGTTTCCATGGCAACCTCAATGCCAGGCAGTCCAAGGGAGTGACTTTTATGCCTGGACACCAGGTGACAGGAATAGGAGTCTGCATTTTCCCGTCACTCAAAGCCTGTAGATTCAACACACATACAGTATTCAACACTCAACATCTGTATTACAACCCACTTATCATTCAGAAAACATTGAAACCACAATACACCATTCAACACAGCAGACATCATCGTATCCACATATATTGTATACATTGCTCAACAAATAGCATTCTCACAACACACAGCACGATTGATAATATGTGTGTCCACACACACAATGCACTTCATACACAAATCTGACAAGCACAACACAGATACAGACGACGGGCACAAACCAAATTCCATTCACCACAGAACACACATATGTAGGCAGAGCTCTTGGTGGGAGACAGTGGTGATGCACAGACCTCCAGAGGATGCTTCACCCGAGAAGGTTGCAGATATGAGCTGCTGCCTACACTCACTTGGGAGCTCTTACAGACAAGCAAGCAGAGTGCAGGCTTTCTCCAGACACTACACAGTATTTTCCCAGGGGAGTTCGTAGGACAGGGACAGATGGTCTTGTGGAAGAGTAAGAATGATGGAGGACCCTGTCTTGAAAAACCAAAAAAAAAAAAAAA
>NW_026068215.1:827738-830382 GCF_014885135.2 Alexandromys fortis
TGTTTGTGTTTTCCCCACCACACTTTATGTCTAGGACTTCTTGCCTTGTTTCTGTCTTAGTCCCTGCCAGTGATGGTCTGCTAAACGTCTAATAATTACCTCCAGGGACAGTGGTTGGGAGAGCTCTGAGTTTTACACTTGATTCCCAGAAGACAAATCAACACTGGTAGATTGGAAATGCGTTGTAACTAAAACCAGTGTTGGTGATAGTTGTGTGTACAGACAGAGTGCCAGAACTGGCTCCATGGTACCTCAGCCTGGGTTTGGTTCCCTACTTGACAAAGCTCCCATGGTCTCATTCTACCTTAGTTACCTGAAGGAGCTATCTGAGTGACCTGTGGGTAGCTGTCCTGTGATGGTTTGAATGAGAATGTTCCCATAGGCTCATGTATTTGAATGCTTGGTCCCTAGTGGATGGACTGTCTCCTACAAAGGATTAGGAGGTGTGACTTTGTTTAAGGAAGTGTGTCACTGGGCGAGAACTTTGAGATTTCAAAAGCCAATGACTTTCCCAGCTTCCCTCTCTGCCTGTTGCTTGTGGAAAAGAAGGAAGCTCTCAGCTTCTGCTCTAGCCCCATAGCTGTCTGCTTGATGCCATGCTCCCACCATGATGGCCCTTGACTCAGCCTCTGAAACCATAAACAAGTCTCCAATTAACTGCTTCCTTTTATAAATTGACTAGCTCACGGTGTCTCTTCACAGCAATAGAAAAGTAACTAAGGTTCTTGCCCCTGCCTGTGTAGTCAAGACTGGCCTAGAGATTCCTTCCTAGCCCTTCTGACTAACTGAATTGCAAAATTCTGAGGTGGAGATCAAAGAGCAAGGCAAGACTCAGCATGAAGCTAAATGACGTGGGGCTCCCCAAGGTTTATGCTTACAGACCCAAGTCCTGGAGGGGACCCTGCCCCTTGGACATGGTGACCAGGTGTCTTTGTTTTTCTTCCTGTACTGTGATAATACACCCTGAGAAAGCACTTTAGTGCAGGAAGGGTTTCTTTTGGCTCAGCACTCCAGGCTACAGTTCATCACAGTGGGGCATCAGAGCTGCAGGAACCTGAGGAAGCGGCTCACACATCACATCAGGAGCAGGGAGCAAGGACCACAGCTACTGCTCAGTTCCTTTTTCACATATACAACCCGGACCCCTTGTCTAAGGAATGGTACTGCCTCCAATTAAGATGATCCTTCGCCTATCAACTAATATAATGAAGATAATACTTCACAGACATTTTCAGAGGCCCATTTTTCCAGTGATTCAAGGTGACAATTAGCACTATGCAGAGCACCAAGCCATATGCCACCTCCAGGAAGCACTCCCAACTGAACTGGCCCCTCACAGAGAGCATCGCAATTGCTGTGGAGATTCCCACTCATTCCAAGAAATATGGACTCAGCAATGGAGACAGAATTCATTCATGCATTTTAAAAACTGAATCTCTTCTTCCCCTCTGTGTCCATGTATTGTGCTAGAAGCTGAGAACCCAGAGTATAACTTTGCTTTTCTGGACATTTCCTCAATGCACCTCCACCTCTACAAACTGTGCTTCCCTCATGATGCTATGGTCTGAACTCTGCTTGGCCCTGTTAGTAGATATGGTCACATAGGTGCATGTTAGAACACTCCCCCCCAGAAAGAGCTGAGTTCTCTGCCACCACAGCCCAAATCAACTGGGCTCAAGCTCCCCCCTGTGTCTCTGGTTGGTGAGTGCACTCGTTCTGCCTGGGATTTCATCCACCAAGGAGAACCACTGTGTCCATCCATCTCCCTCTGGCTCTCTTGCCCTCTCACACACAGGGACACAGAGCAAGGACCTCAGGCCCTCTTTCTGGTTCTGTCATCAGATATCTGCCTTCTGCAGGGAAGCAGAGAGAGTCATGCCTGAATCATATGGGCCTAGGACGTGGTGACCCCAGGGACTGTTCAGAGTAAAGCAAAGAGACCTACTTCGTGTCTTATGTCCAGCAGGGTCAGCGTGCACTGCCTCTGGCCTTCCTCTCCCAGTGAGCAAGCATCTCAACATGTGAACACGCTTCGCTGCAGGCTCTGCTCTGGCCAATTTCCTAGGGCCAACTCCTTGTCATCTCCCGTATCCAAGACTAACACCCTAGGTAGCCATCCTATCCTGAGAAGGTATGGTCTCAAAATGGCTCTTCATCAGACCTTCATGGCTCCCTGCTGTCTTCAGAACAATGCCCAGAACACTAAATTTCTATCCTGGGCCTACTCTTCTGGCTGCCCAGACCCGTCACCTCCCTCCCAGCAAAGCTCTATAACTACAGGGAGCTTCCTGTCCCTTGGAACTCCAGACTGGCCATCTTGTCCCATTAGTTCATTCCTCGGTAAAATAACTTCAGTCCTGTTTCTTTTCCTTTGTCCCTCACATATTATGTGCTCTGAGTGAGTAGGAAGTGTTAAAGTACCAGACAGCAACCTCTGTAACCAGGCAGAGTATCCAGTAACAGAGACACCCAAAGGAGAGAAAGGACAGGCCATGTACAGACAAGATGGTGGGGGATATAGGGTTGGAACAGGCCATTCTGCCTGGTGGCTGGTAGTTCCAGGGAACAATTCTGTCAGTTCAACAGTACAGCTGAAGGGACCCTACTGAGAAGATTATGAGCCCAGCAGCAGGAACAAAGGCCC
>NW_026068215.1:831700-842629 GCF_014885135.2 Alexandromys fortis
TCCTATTTTTGACTAAAAAGGGAAGAAGTGGCTGGCCTGACAAGTCATCACAAATTCATGTACATTGACGTCAAGAATCCAACCGGATTGCCTGCCTCACCTAGAACCTGGAGCTCTGCTGGACACTGTACCCCAGAGGTCATCAGACAGGAAGGAACCAGTCAAAGTGCCTGCAGCCTCTGCTGGAGTCAAGGAAACCAGGGAATGGGAAAGGGCCACGTATCTTGACCGTGTCCCACAGATAGATAAGAGCAGTCAAGTAGACTGGAGCCAAGTTCATCTGAGAAACAGAGTTCCAGGCTCTGGATGTATCAGAAGGTCAAAGGGAACTCCACCCCACTGAGTTTGTAGACATATCAGGGACCTGCCCGACTGTTCTTTCCCTGCCAAAATGTGCCAGCATTAATGGTAATTAAGCAATGTCTGGAGTAGTGACTGAACACAATGGACGCTTGGCCCTTCTATCCTAGAAGTCTCTAGACTTTGTATCACTCTGGAAGATCTGTATGGTTCACACACTATTTAAAGAGGTTTCTGTCCCGTCCTGTCCCACAGCCGTTCAGTCCCAAAGAAACACACAGAGACCCACAATAATTATAAACTAGTTGGCCTATTAGCTCAGGGGTTCTTGTTAACTAGTTGTTACATCTTACATTAACCCATAATTCTTGTCTGTGTTATCCATGTGGCTTGAAACCTTTTATCAGCTAGGTATTGTCATCTTGTTTCCTCTGTGTCTGGGTTACAGCTGCAGACTGAGCCTTTCCTCTTCCCAGAATTCTCCAGTTCTGGTTGCTCCACCTACACTTCCTGCCTGCCTACTGGTGAATCAGCATTTTTTTTAAAAAAAAAGTACAAGAAATCTTTACAGTGTACATGACCATTGTCCCACAGCTCTTCCCCTTTTTTTCAAAACAAGAACTCTGAATCTAATCTCCTTTGTTTCTTCCTGACCATTATCCATAACAACTTGTAACTAACACTCTAAACAAAGAAAAACATTCATAATCCATTTTTTTGGGAATGTGGCCATAGATTCTAGGCTACTTCCTCTGACTGTGGGTGCTGATAATCTTAAAGGGACCTAAAGAAAATTTATAGCCAAGTTCTGACTGGAATGTTCTGTGAGGCTTGGACATCTCAGCCAATAGCCTTGAGGCTGCTCTGGATGTAGAACTCAGAGAAAAATCCAACAGATGTCCTCTGAAATGTTGGATAATCTGGGCCATCTACTCGTACTGGAGATTTTTCAGGGGGTCTTCCTTGATTAAACCTGATTTTTCTTAAGCTAGAATGAACCCACAGCCCTTCATTTCCTATGGAAACAAAAGCAAAACCTCGTATCCAAAGTAACATATATTGTGACTTGAATTTTAAAGTCAAGGCATTTTCAAAATATAGATGTGAGATTAAACCAGCAGCATTTATAATTGAATGTCTTTTAGCAGCTGTTGCTACTTTCTCAGCCATCAAACAATTCAAAGACAACATAATAACATACAGTATCCAGATTCTCTGTGTATTTTCTATCTTCATGTGGCTATATTTTAAACTCTTTCTTTAATTTTTATTTTTAATTTTTGGCTTTTTGAGATAGGGTTTCTCTGTGTATCTTTTGCTGTCCTGGAACTCCCTCTGTAGAGCAGGCTGCCCTTGAACTCACAGAGATCCACCTGCCTCTGCTTCTCAAATGCCAGAATTAAAGGTGTATGCCACCACACCCAACTACTCTTTTTCTTTTTTTTAAGGACTTTATACTTTTTTTTCTCTCTCAGGCCTACATATATTTTTAAACATACTGTAAACTGTTTAGAGGTTTTCTTTGTCTGAATCTATCTTTACTGTATATTTCTCCTTTTCTGATCACGAGTCTTTAATTTCCTAAGTGATATGGATAGGATTAAAGCTGTGACTTTGACAACTGGATCCACCCCATTCCTTAGCTTTCTGAGAGTCTTGCTTCATGGCAGAGGTACTGATGGGAGCCATGTTTATTGCCACAACTCTATGGTGTTTCAAGGTCCTGTCACCACCAAGAAGCATACTGTCAGCAATTCATAAACACCATTTAAGTGTTTGGTGGCATGGCCTCTTAAAAGAACTGCAATGTTTTTTGCAGCTAAAGCTGAGTCAGAAAGCCTCTTTTAATGACACCTGTTTGTCTCAAGCAAACAGAGCCCATCTGAGCAAATGCTGCTACCAAGAAGCCATGCTTCTAGAATTCCTTGCCAAACTCTCTCAGGTTTTAAGTGGATTTAGTTGTCTATGTTGACACCATTTGTTGGCTGAGGTTTCTGTCCCTCCAGGTCCACAGTCGTTCAGTCCCAAAGAAACACACAGAGCCCCACATTAATCATAAACTGGTTGGCCTATTAGCTCAGGTTTTCTTATTAACTAACTCTTACATCTTATGTTAACTCCAAAATTCTTGTCTGTTTTAGCCATGTGGCTTGGTACCTTTTATCAGCAAGGCATTCTCATCTTGCTTCCTCTGGGTTACAACTACAGACTGAGCCTTTCGTCTTCCCAGAATTCTCCTGTTCTGGTTGCCCTGCCTATACTTCCTGCCTGGCTACTGGCCAGTCAGCATTTTATTAAACCAGTACAACTGACAAAAAATGTACAAGATCATTGTCCCACAGCAACACAGCACACCCATGGTGGATAGACCTGGAGTCCCATTTAATGAGACTTCAAGATCCACGTGTCTAGAAAACTAAGAGCTCCTGACTCCTGTCCAGGGAGAGAAATGGAGAATGGAGGCCCAGAAGTAAGTGATGCACTGTGTGGAAGAAGGGAGTAGCAGGGGGGACCCTGAGCCATTTGTCTCATAACCTAGGAATGCTAAGCCTGACCCCCCCAAACAAGGGTGCAGAGCAGAGGATATAGCTTGAATGTGGGTATAAATCCACCAGAGATCCCTTAATCCTGTCAATTCCTACAGACCGATTTTTGCATTCCTCAGACATGATCTGCTGGCCTAGGCCCCCAACCAGAAAGGAGTCAAAGAAATGAAGTTAGGACCTCATTTTGGACTTCTGAGTCCTCATCATGCACAGGAATCTAGATTTGTATCCCCATGTGCATAGAACGTTCTTCCAGGTAGCTAGTGAGTGATGGACTATAGATCTGGGTGCTTGGGAAACCATCCTGTTTGGTAGGAGTAGCTACTTCACAAGTCTTCTGCTCACAAAGAAGAGCATCTTAACAAAACACAGACCCAGTACACGTGGCATGATTACTGTGGGTGAGGAATAGGGCAAGTGAAGGGACAGAATCTTGAAGATCACATGTGGAGCAGATTCTGCAAATCGCACTGCCACTGCAGAGTCCCAGTGATGACTCTTCTTGGCATGGTCTAAACATGCCATCCCAATTCATATGCTGCATCTTCTTTTCAAGGCTCCCGATCACTTCCCATGATAACTTCCTACATGGAGGTCCAATGTAGATATCTTGATCAGAGATATCTAAGATGAAGTGGCAAACAGAAAAACTCACACGAATACCACAGTTCTGTTGCCGTGTGTCCTTGAGATGAAAATTCAAGCTCTCTAGTGGTTTACCAGGGATGAAAATTCCATCTGATTCCCAGAGTTGTTTGAGAATCACTGGAGATAAAAATCACCTGGTCAAAAGGAAAATCAGAACTGGCTAAGAGCATCTTCAGGACTGAGAAGACAAGCCAGTCTTCTGAGAAGGAGCCACTGTACATTGGCCCCATTAGTTGCTAGTGGGTACCATTCACCTTAATCTACATACATTTTTTTAAAAACTATTTTACATTTTTTAAATTTTATGCATATATGTGTTTTGCCAGTGGTTTCAGACTGGGTTTACAGTACCACACATGAACTTCCTTCTGTGAAGTGGTTCATGGAATGTTTATACCACATCTGCTAAGGGATGTATACCACATCAGGGAACACTGCAGAGGGAGAGGAAAGTATGTCAGAGATGTGAAATACTATCTTCAGGCCAACACACAGCCATTTTTAACATGATCTCACAGCAGCTGTGGTTCCCTCGTGCATTGGTCCTGCATAAGGCTGGGCCATTCAAGAGCAAATCACAGACTGATCTCATGGGAGATCTACCCTTCACTGGTGAACTTTGGTCAGGTGAAAGATTCTGGGAATGGGCAGGGATTGAGTAGAGTTGTGTTCCAAAAAGGGAGCCCACCAGGTATTAATGAATAGTTTCAAAACTCGTGAGCACACAGACTGTCCTGGTCAAAACCAGAGGGTTTGTCCCAAAACAACAGTGTACAAATGTGTGAAAGAGACCTTTAAAGAGGAATTCCCCAATAAAATGGGTGGGGTAAAAGTAAAAAGAATGTACTATAAACCTGAATGAAATTCTTGAAGAACAAATTTATGCACTGAAAATTTGCATTTATAAATTCTAGAGTGAGAGCTAGAAAGAGCTGTTCTAACCCCGTTTGAACAGAAACTTCCCAGAGAGGACCTCTGTCACGGAAGGCTTAGTCTGCAAAGGGACTGGGAAAGAACCACACATGCCCAGGCTACCCACATATCCCAGCAACCTTCCTAGAGCTTGCCTGCCACCAGTGGAAGTGGTTCTACTTCACACAGGCAGTGGACTTCTCCACACCATGGGGAGCACAGCCTTTTACTCTCAGCAAACATTCCTCAGAGGACATCTGCATGTTTCCCCCAGGCTGCCTGGACAATAGCCACAAAGCTGCTCATTGCTCAGCTAATAAACTTCCATTTCAAAGGAGCAGGAACACACAGCATTTGTTGAAGACCCGTATGCCAGAGACTGAGCCAACACTGGCTTCTTTTTCTTGGAGGGGCATCTCAGTTTCCTGGGGAACACTTAGGGAGCAGGAGGGCAGCTCCTCCCTTATCTATGCTCTGCCAGAGGTGCAGCTGCAGCTGCCACAAGCCCTCTAGTCTGGGGTTTGATCTTGAGGGAGGAAAGAGATGGCAGCAGACCCCAAAGTCAGGTAGGATACTGCCAGGGATCTTCTAGGACCTCTCTCCAAAACAATGGCCTTCTACAAAGATCATTCTACAGAGAAAAACTATTCAAAGGAGACAGTCAAAGAACTTTGAACAACTGAAACACTATCCTAACTTCTGAACACAACCAAAGGGAATGACATGCAAATGGTCCACAATTCAACATACACTTTCAGGATGGTTGCAATTTCACTTGCAATGGAACTTTAAGGATGAGTTTATTGGAGAAAGGAAGAATATACTAAAAACCCTGCTGCAAAAGGTCAGAGCAGGGTGCTCCTGTGACTACATGCTAGACATAAAGTATATCGATTCAGATGTGAGAACAAAGCCTGGGGCATGAGAATGACATACAAACTGAGGAGGGCATCTTGGGTCCCTGCGGAGTGAAGGACTTCTTTAATAAATGACACCACTATCAAATAAACCTATCTGGACTACATCAGTAGGGAATCTGAAAGGATTATTTGAACGGCACAAGGAGGGATTGTTGCAGTGGAAAGGAGCAGTTGCTCATTGAAGGGGAAAGAGTGAGGCGAGAAGACACTGCTGTAGCAGAAAGAAGTCATTGCCGTGGGACGTTACAGACGTGTGCGTACTGTGGCGTCAGTTGCCAAGGCCAGTGCTGTGACCCTGAGTTCCCTGAGCTGTTCAGGTTTAGATAGTTTTTTCATGATAGACAGGAGCAAGGGTAGTTTAAAAGAGAAGTGTGTGGACATTGGCAGCAGGGATTTCGGGACAGCATGGAAGCAGGAAATACTTTCAAGCCTCAGTCCTCTGGAAGAGCAGATGGTGCTCTTGACCACTAAGCCTTGTCTTCAGCCCACACCTTATTACATTTTTAAACATTTTAATTGTTTTTTTGGGAATGTCACAACACGCACCCCGATCCCTCTCATTTCCCAGTTCCTCCATATTTATCCTTTGCCCTTGCAGCATCCCTCCCTTGAAACGGAGACCTTAAAAAGGAATAATAAAAGTCCATAAATAAAGATAAAAAATTAAAGCTCACATTTTTGAAGCTCACATCACTCAGAAATTATTCTGACTGGTCTATTCAAATTATTCCTGCCATGCCTAATCAAAATAAACGGGAGGTGGATTTCTAGGGTTGCCGCTAGTCTGGTTGTTTTGTATTCCCTCTTTCCGAGGTCCTTCTCTATCTGTCAGGCCCAAGTGCAATGTGAATACTGCAGTGTTGACTGTGAGCCCTCTGGTGGTCTACTCGGGACTCAGCACTTTCAAAGCTTAATTCTGGACGTTAAGGAATCCAATCCAGAGTTACTTCAGGTTGACTAAGCATGCATGACCTATAACACATGAAAACATAAGTCGATTATCTACCCATTCACAAACCAGATATGTCTGTACTGTCTTACAAATGACGGCATTCTTAACTTCTTAGAACCTATTAGAAAGTGGCAAGATTTGTCTCAATGTATAAAGTCAGCTCCACCCAGCCTGGTAACCTGAGCCCAAGTCCCTGAATCCATATGTTATAGTGAGAGAACCAACTCCTGCAAGGTATCCTAAGGCTGACACAAGTGTGTGCATGTGGCACAGGCACAACTAAATAATGTAAGAAAAAAAACTTAAAATAAAAGATGTTCAGTGTAAGATTTGTGTGTGTGTCCTCTTGGCATGAGCTATATTTATCTGTGAAGTGGACTTCAGTTGAAGAAATTCCTCCGTCTGAACGTAGGCTAGTCTGTGGAGGCATTTTCTCGGTTACTGATTGATGTAGAAGTGCCCTGCTCACTCTGGGGGATGCGATCCCTGGGCAGGTGGTTCTGTGTGCTACACGAAAGTCGAACAAGCAAACCAGGAGGAGCAATGGAGCAAGCTAGCTTCTGCCATGGTCTGCTTCAGTGTCTGCTTCCAGGTTCCTGCCCTACTAGAGTTCCTGCCCTACTGGAGTTCCTGCCATGACTTCCATCAGGTTCCTGCCCTACTGGAGTTCCTGCCATGACTTCCATCAGGTTCCTGTCCTGCTGGAGTTCCTGCCCTACTAGAGTTCCTGCCCTGACTTCCATCTCTGATGTAGCATGACTTGAGAGTTGACAAAGGAAATAAACTAATTCCTCTTTTAGTTGCTTTAAGTTATAGTGTTTTCCACAGCAATAGAAACCCAACTAAACAAAAGGATATACTTGGGTCTACTGCGTATTTAACAAAATAATTAGATGTGTGTATGGAGACTGTTTAATATATGTATCTATGTGCTAGGTCTCAAACTCAGGACAAATGGCTAAGTAAAGTGCCTATTTAACACATCAAAGTAGGCTCTGGCTGCCAGTTTCCCTCGGCCCCTCCCTGTTACAGGATCATACTGGCTGGCGTATACTTCCCCCTACCCTAAATGCTCCTACTCAATTCCTAGGCTGGGCTTCCCCTCACAAGCTTCTCAGGTTCCTATATAACCCAGTCATATTGGGCATACTTGTCTCTTGGTCTCCTGACTCACTCCTGACCTCATGGCTCCTGTTCCTCTTTCTTCCTCTCTTTTCTTCCTCCACTCTCCTCTCATGACCCAACTGTCACTTGGCACAGGTGGGTGAGAGACAATGATGGGCCAAGTTGGGTCCTCGCGGTCCGGGCTGGCTGAAGACATCCGCATTCCTATTTTAGCAGCACCTGTTGAGTAGGTGCCCTTATGATGAGCTAATATATGGTGGAGAGCTGGGAGAGAGCGAGAAGCAGACAGACTCACTTGCTGTGGAAAGGGGCAGAACTGAAGAAGCAAAGGCCATAGGAACAGGCTGATGCAGTATCCTGCTTGCCAGCCCAGACCAAGGTGACCTCTGTACCTAGGCTGCCGCCAAGGGCCATGTCTGGGTCTGTGGCCCTACTGCAGCCAGGGTCTGAGTTGATGCCCATGGCTCCTGTTACCACTGAGAGCTGTGCGGATACCTGCCATCTGGTCAGTCACCTGAGACCATGTTGGTGTCTGAAGAACATGCTGCCACCTGGGCCATACTGATATGGGTGCCCTGTGCTGCCACCGGGGCCATGGTGATGTCCCAGCCTGAGCGTCCACTAAGGTTCATGTCTGCATGAGTGTTTCCGCTACAATTGAGATCTGTGTTGATGTCCATGGCCTGTGATACCACAGGGGGCCCTAGGAACTATGTCTGTTGAAAGTCCAGGGCATGCTGTGATGGCCCCACCCTTCACTGGTCCTGGGATAGCTGGCTTTGTGGCTGGACACTGCAGAAGGAGAGCTGGCCTCACTCCTCATGGCAGAGATGTTCCTATCCCTCACAACTGCTGTGGGAGAGCTGGCTCTGACCCTTGCCTGAGGCCAGGCTGTTCCAGAGACCTGAACTGACCCACTCAGCTGTCACCCAGGCCCACATCTTGGGCCTTGGTTTAGATGACCCTAAATCTACCTCATCTATGACCTGCTGGAGAGTGTGAAGGGACTGGTCCTGTGGAACCATAGCCACAGGATCTCCATGACTCGGGACAACAGCACCTTATCGAAGAGTACTTCCAAGAGGGTCCAGTGATGATGGTGTGCCAGAGTCTAGAGTTAGACCAATGACTCATTGCAATGTACA
Source organism: Alexandromys fortis (assembly GCF_014885135.2). Classification (NCBI taxonomy): domain Eukaryota; kingdom Metazoa; phylum Chordata; class Mammalia; order Rodentia; family Cricetidae; genus Alexandromys; species Alexandromys fortis. The sequence goes on from NW_026068215.1 coordinate 840,249, forward strand.
TTTTCTGGGTGGCACAGATTGGACAAAAGGGTGGACTGTGTGACACACTGAAATTTTCAGTGCCACTAGGATGAACGTAGTAGAGGTGTTGGAGGGGTGTGACAGAATGAGGAGCGAGGTTTTTCTTTTGCTTGTTTTGTTTGGATTGTAATAAATTTGGGGTGTTATGCACAAAGCCTGGATCCCAAAAACCACCACGAGACAGAATCCGAGGCAAAATCAAATAGTCTTTATTGTGGGTTAACGTGGGTCTCTCTGTCCATCCAAAGCAACAGCAGTAGCAGAGCAGGAGAGACATAGAGCAGCAAACAGGGAGGAGGTTTTCATAGTGGCCAGGCCCAAAGGGGAGGGCTTGGGTCATTCCAAACCTGCATAGCTACAGAGTCAGGATTGGCTCGAGTCCTCCAAACATACATAGTTACAGACTTGGGATTGTCTCAAACACTGAGTCGGGGTATCTGTACTGAGCTGATTGGCTGCTACAGGTCTGGGGCAATAGCAACAATGTTCTCTCAGCATGAGGACACCTGGAGTTGTTTCTGATTGGCCTCTCCCCGTGCAGTGAGGTGTTGCCTGTTCCTAATTGGTCTCTCTTGGTGTGTGAACTAAGGGCAGAGAAAGGTCAGGGGCAGTCACACCTGGAGAAGAAGGGGCTGCTTCCTGTTAAGGACAGGGTAAGGTCACACCTTTAGACCTGAGGCAGCTACTTCCCTGCTCAGGTATTGGTTGGGTTTTCCTGCTCAGAGATTGGTTGGTTTTGTGTTTCAGTTGGTCCAGGTCAGGGTCTGATTTCAGGGCCAAACTATGTTTCTTCCACTGGTCCTTTTTAGCCTTTTGGCTCTAATTTTAGGGTCAGAGCATATTATTTTTTAACTGGCTCTGATTCTAGGGGTGTTCTTGTGTTTCTTTGGCTCTGGATTGAGGGTCAGGGTGTTTTTCTCTGGCTCTGGGTTCAGAGATAAGACGTTTCTCTCACTGGCTCGCATTCCAGATCCTGGACGTGTTTCTTTCACTGGCTCTGGGTTCAGGGATAAGACGTTTCCCTCACTGGCTCACATTCCAGATCCTGGACGTGTTTCTTTCACTGGCTCTGGGTTCAGGGATAAGACGTTTCTCTCACTGGCTCACATTCCAGATCCTGGACGTGTTTCTTGGACGTGTTTCTTTCACTGGCTCTGGGTTCAGAGTCAGGGTGCTCAGGGATTGTGCTATGGCTACAGATCTGCTGGGGTCTGGGTCTCTCATGGGAGTGTTCTTTTAGGGAAATACTGCAGGGGTGATGGGCAGATGTGGAGGGCCCAGGAGGTGAGCAAGATTGGGGTGCATAATGTGAAATTCCCAGAGAATCAATAAAGAATTATTTTTTAAAAATTAATACATGAAATAGTCAGTGTCACTCTGATGTTTTAATAGCGCTTTATTTTTTGAGCCTATATACACCATGCCCCTCCATTCCCTCTCCAATTCCTACTTGTGCCTTTTTTCTCATAGTAGTGTAGCCCTGGCTTTCATGTCACATGTATTATAGTGTTATGCCCAAATCCGCGAAGTCTCCACAAAAGCCAAAAAGGATACCAAGTCCCATATGTAAAAGCAAAGAGACTTTATTTTAATCAAGTTTACAAACTCTGTCTCTCCACATATCCAATGTATTGGAATAGATGGAGAGCCCCGAGCTCAATTAGAATTGGGTTTTTATAGTAGTAAATGTGGGGGTGATGGGTTTTTGAGGTTTGGGACCCCTGATTGGCTGACATTTGTCTAAGTGTGTCCTGGTAAATGTGCCCTGGCAGGTGATCCTATCTACAGCATTCAAATGTTAAGAATTTCCTTTGAATGGTCTGTTTTGGGGCAGTAGTCTGGTAATCTCAGCTTGTGGTTCCCGCTGCAACCAGGTGTTGCTTCAGGGTAAACTACTGAGACTCAGGTCTCTTGATGTGGGAGTGTCATATATCAATCTGTTGATTTCATTGGTTAATTAAATAAAGAAACTGCTTGCCCTGATAGGTTAAAACATAGGTGGGAGGAGTAAACAGGAGAAAGATGGGAGGAGTAAACAGAATGGAATGCTGGGAGGAAGAGGAAGTGAGCTCAGACCTGACAGCTCTGCTCTCTGGAGCAGAGACGCCATGCTCAGCTCTCCCGGGTAGACGCGATAGCTCTGTGCTCTGAGGCAGATGCATGAAGCTCAGACCCAGGATGGACATAGGCTAGAATCTTCCCGGTAAGCGCACCTTGGGGTGCTTACACACATTATTAGAAATGGGCTAAATTAATATGTGAGAATTAGCCTAGAAGAGGCTAGATAGAAATGGGCCAAGCAGTCTTTAAATGAATACAGTTTGTGTGTTGTTATTTCGGGCATAAGCTAGCAGGCGGCT
>NW_026068215.1:847515-848218 GCF_014885135.2 Alexandromys fortis
TTGGGACTGATATAGCATCCTAAGTAACATGATGTTATAAAACTGCCTGTCATATCCATAGCACGGACTTCTATGCAGGTTTGCAAGCACATTATAGTAAAACTAATGGCAGAAAGTATATTCTACTAAAAACTAATGGAAGACTATTTGTAGGTAGACAAAATAGTGTAACCTCACATGATTTCCAGTGTGCAGGAAAGCAGGCACTTCCACACTGTGTTGTCAGGAATAAAGTTTGTCGATGGCCTTTGTAATGTAAAAGATAATTAAAATACAGACTTTATGATTCTGAAAGGATACCTTCAAGATTTCATTATAGACAAGTGTTTGCAAGATGTACAATTGTAGGCAATAGAAACTATGAAGGTAAAAAATTCCCATCATTTGGGGGCTGGTGAGATACAGTTTAAGGTATCCCAGTCGACATAAAACAAAAACCTGAAATTTCAACAAAATTTAAAATGGTGCCAGATAAACAAATCTTATGCAATCATGGTCCTGAAAAGAGCTAATACACCTAGTCATTGAGTCTGAGAAAGAAATCCCAGCGTAGAAGCTATGCCTTACCATGAACACGTGGACCCTGGAAGGAGCCTCCTTGACCATGGAGGCAGAAGGACAATGGGAATTTCTGCACTCTGGGGACATTGGACTTACTGGCTGTTTACTTTATCTTGGGTCAGTGGTACCTTCAGGAATATCC
>NW_026068216.1:0-97938 GCF_014885135.2 Alexandromys fortis
GCCGATTCCAACTGACCCCAGCATCACACGGTCTCCAGATCCTGAGACCATCAATCAAGTCTTCCTCTCTCTGTACAATCAGCTACAGGCAGGATTTTTGGTCATGTGTCCCCCAGTCAATGTTCGCTATGGGTCCAAGGGCATGCCCAGCCTCTATGCGGAATGGCTATACCAGCTTGTCCACGGAGACCAGATGAAGATCTGCTTTGCTTGCTTCAAGGCAGCTTTCCTAATAAATAGAAGATTACTGGCGATGCAACACTGGGAAGGAGAACCGCGGGAAGATAAGAACCAGGAACTATCGGGGTCGGGAACCTCACCAGAGGAAGACCCTGAGCAGGAGGAAGACTCTGAGCCGGAGGAAGAATCCCAGCCGGAAGAAGAATCTCAGCCGGAGGAAGAATCTGAGTTGCAGGAAAAATCTCAGCCAGCAAATGAATCTGATCCAAAGGAAGAATGTCAGCCGGAGGAAAAATCTGATTCAGGGGAAGAATCTCAGGTGGAGGACTGGTTAGGGCAAAGCTGGGCAGAGGGCCAAGAAAATATGTTTCGTATTACAGTGCAAGTCCATAGTCCTCACATCCTGACCCCGGGCTCTATAGGGACTGAGCTGCAGCCTGAGCAAGCTGTACTCCTGGACCCACGCCCTGAGGATTATGACAGGTATGTGGCATATCCCTGGAAATTAGGTAGGTTCTCTCCCTGCCCCCATCAGTGCATCATCCCCCCTCTGTCCTTCTGGGATATTTTCAATGAGGACCTACATTCTGACGAACATCTATTGTTAGAGTTGAGCCACACCTGGCCCACGAACCCGCTGGTAGAATCCTGCTTGAAGAAACAGAATTTCTTCTTGGTGTTGTGTGGCTCCGATACTGGCTGGTACTTGGTGTCAATGACTCCTTTATGGGTAGTGAGGACCCAGGTAAACCGCTGGCAGATGATGCTGAAGCCTGATGCCTTGGTGGTGTTCTACCTAGAGACTGGACCACAAAAGCAGGACATGAACCGCTGGAGGCTCAGCATGTTGGAAGCCTCAGAACTGGGGTTGGAGCTGGTGCCTGCCGACTGCACCCTGCTGAAGAAAGGATTCAAGGTGCACTCCTACCTGCCCTGGCAGAGTGAAACCCTAAAGGACTGGGGCAGGGAACCAGGGGAGAGGCTGTTTGTCAAACATATTCTATTTCTGAAAAAACTAGGCTTCCTTTTCTGAGCCTTCTTTTTGAATCCCAAATATCTGAGGCACTGATACTTAAGCAGCCCCTATTGCCCCAGAACCACAGGGAATACGAAGAGCCGAAGGTTGCCTATTCTGAGCCTCAGGGGAACGGTTGTTTCAGAATTTTAGGGGAGCATCTTGGACAGTCTAGGACCTTCGGGACCTCAGAAGGAAGTCTGGCATGTTTACAGCAGGAGTTTAGCTGTGCTCTGCTGAAGGTTCAGTGTTTGGAAGGTGAGGACTAGCTATATGTGTAGGTGGGGTGTTCTTTATCGGGTGTCCTGGGTGAGTAGTCAGAGTTTTGTCCACTATGTGCATGTGCTCTATGGTCCTGGATAACCTGGCTTGTGAGGTAGTTAGATCCTGTCTTAGGGGGTCATGATATTGGGTTTTAGGGTTTACCGTACAGAGTATTTATGCTCTTTGATTTTATTCATGACCTTTTCACTGTTTCTGTTGAATAAAGTTGGTGTTTTAAATTCTATTATTTGATGTGGATGGTTTTCTCTTGACATGGTGTCCTTATACTTGGAACTGCAGCAGCCAGAAGGGGGCGTCAGATCTCCTGAAGCTGGAGTTACTGAGGGTTTTGAACACTGTGGGTGCTGGGAATCAGAGGTAGGACCTCTAGAAGAGTAAGGAGCGCTCTTACCTGCTAAGCCATCTTTCTAGCCCCAGTTGTCAGTGTTTAATGGATGCCCCGGGCAGTTTTCCACAGTGGGTTTGATGGAGAAACGTCCTCCCCCACTTCTGGCTTCAGGGTTTGAGGGCTTTCAGTCCCACGAAGCTGGGAATGGGGCACAGTGGGTTCTGATCCCTCTGAGTCACGTGAGGAGAATGTATCCCCAGTCACAGCCTTCATAATCAGCGGAAGCCCCTCGTGGAAGAGCTGTGTGTCACTGATTGACACAAGAATCTGCCCTAGAGGTTGGCAGGGATCTGTGTAGCGTTCCCAATGTCTGATCTGCTCGTGTGAGACTGTGAGACAGCGCTAGTGAGACCTCAGCGTGGGCATGCTCTGCTCAGAGGGAAGGACACACAAGGGGACTAGGCGCACATGGACCTCATCAATGGACAGTAAGTGCCCGTTGTCTTCTGCCTGTGCAAGGCCCATCTAGAAATTTCTGAAGATCTCTGGGTGGCCCTGGCATGCCTGGTGATTTAAGTGGTTTAGTTATTAATGATAGGAAGATTCTAATCTTGGAGGAATCTTGCTGATTAGTTAACAACATGATAGGATCCGACTATGAGTTTTCTTTGCTTTATTTTTTTTTTCCTCTTTGAAACAAGGTTACTCTGTAGTCTAGGCAGGTAGGCTCAAACCTCAAGATCCTCCTGCATTCAGTTCCTGATTAGGGGGATTACAGGTGTTTGCTATTACCCACGTCAAGCATTGCTCTTTACCTAACTTTGAGTGTCTCTTTTCTTTCTTGTCTTCAGGAGTCTTACTTCTTGACAGCAAGGTCTGATGCTCATTCTTAGAGAGGGCATCACACTGCTGTATAAAGAACACAGCACAGTAAGGAGGCGGCAGCCTTGTTGTTGACTTCAGTGGTCCGGAGCCCGTGGTCTTTGGGTAGCTAACTCTGCCTTCTAAACTCGGTCTGTCCCGTCCGTGGTTCATCCTCTCTCCTTCCTGGTGAAGCATCAATCGCAGCCAACACTTCGTTGTTTCATCTTCACTGTTTAATTTAACTTTTACTGTTGTGTGTGTTTGAGAACATGGGAGCACACACGCCATGGTTCTCCTGTGGAGCTCAGAAGATGACTTTCAGTAGTTCACTGGTTCGCTCAGGTCATCAGGAAGAGATTTTACCTATCAAGCCATCTCATTGGTCCTTAACCCGTTTTTTTGTGCAGACCCTTTTTGGAGGAGGTTTTATTTTATTTTTTTATTTTATTTTGTTAAACAGGGATTATCTGTGTCTTTATGGAGCCCACCCTGGAACTTGCTCTGTAGACCAGAATGGCCTTGAACTCACAGAGACCCGGGTGCCCACCCCAAGCAGTCAGCAGTATTTTGGGGGAAATTGGTATGGGGAGAAAGTGTTTGTTTGGCTCACACTTCCACATTGCTGTTCATCACTGAAGAAAGTCAGGACAGGAACTCAAACAGGACTGGAACTGGAGGCAGGCAACACTCTCAACAGCTGAACCACATTCTCTCGCCTCACAATCATTAACAAAAGAAGAACAGAAAACTATTAACAGTCACACGTGTGTAACAACCTGCACAGGTAAGAAGGTCATGCACCAGAGAACACTTCAAAGCTTCAGGACATAAAATGTGGAGATAAACCCACCTATGGTTTGCACTGGGAAAACATCCACGTCAATTGCAGATGATGTGTGAGCCTACAGCCTCCTGATTACTCAGCCAATGAGGAAAGAGGGGAAGAAACCACCTTGCAGGGTTATAAATGCAGGGCACACTCCACCCTGAAAACCCCACCCACGTGTGTGCACACAGCAGGGGCTTCCTCCTGCCATGGATTTCCCACAGACCACACTCAAACACCTGTTCTCACAGAAATCTTTTATTTGGTGGGAAATAGAGTTAAAGCGGCTGCTCTCTGACTCAGGCAGAAAAACAGCAGCAATGGCCTGCACGTGTCATGTTCAGAAGAGGAAAAGGCAGTTTGTGTTAGAATGGCTAGGATGCAGTGGTATATTTGTGTTGGGCATGTTATTTAGGCGAACCAAAGGGGGCTATAGCTTGCTGAACTTCTGTCCTCATCCTCAGGAAGGATTGTGGCATAGGAAAGCATCCATGTACGGGAACAGGCCTTGCTGCTAGCCTTGGGGATGTGATCTAACAGATTTGTTTAGCAAGGCAGAGGGAAAGCAAGAAGGACAAGGCCTGCTACAGCCGTGTTTGCCACGATTGCACTGGTCAGAATTCGTTCAAAAAATGTAAAAATGACGGTGCTTATAGGAACTATAAAGTCAAATTGGACTTGAGATGTAAAGAACTGGACAATATCCTTTATTTAATTGCCTGGTTTTATATAATTTTAACAAAACGGTTGTTTGTGCAAGTTAATATAGGTCACCATGTAGCACAAATTCTAATTGTCTTAATAATAAAAACCCAGAGTCAGGTATTGAGGTAAATACTGAAAGAACAGAGACAAAGAAGCCGGTCACTAAAGAGACTTTTACCTCTACCAAATCCTCACACTGAAGGGGGAAAGATTCTGTCTCTAACGAATCCGCAAACTGAATGTTCAGACTGAAAGCCCTGATTTCCTACCTCCTCCCACATTATGTTCCTCTCTCTGCCCATCCATATCACTCCTGTCTCCACCTCCCTGGTGCTGGGATTAAAGTCATGTGAAACCAAGTGCTGGGCTTAAATGTGTGACTCTGTTTCTCTTTCAGACTGATTCACTATTGTGTAGAGAGGAGTACCCTTGAACTCCCAGAGATCAATCTGCCTCTGTCTCCAGGGTGCTGGGATCAAAGGTGTGAGCCACCACAGCCTGGCCTCTATAGCCCACTAGTGTGGCTAGCTCCCCACTCTGATCTTCAGGCATGCATTATTTGTTAGATCTTAAACAAAATATCACATCATGAGGTTAACTGATGATTTTGCTTCTGTAAAAAAAAAAAAACTTGTTTTATTCAAGATGATCTACTACTCCCCTGTAAATAAATGTAATGCTATGTTTTTTGCCTTTATAAACCTCTGACTTATGGAGCTGGAAGCTACATTTCGATATAGACCTGGAGCCAATATATGAAGAAAAGCTTCTTCTTTGTTACAATGTGTCAATGGTCAGACTGGTGAATGTCTGAAGGATCACAGACCCATTAATGTATCACTTCCAAGGCAGGGAGCCTCCAGCTGTATCAAAGTGCAGAAAGCTAGCTGTAAGCAAGGAATGCCACTTTAATTCTCTTTACTTTAGAATATGGGTGTAATATGACAAGCTCCTTGAGTTATGGCCTTCATTTCTTAAAATAGAAAAAAAAAACTACAGTGAGTGACCTGGAATTGTAAGCCAAATAAACCTCTTATCCCCAAAGTTTCCTTTTGTTAGTGAATTTTATCACAACGACAGAAATGAAGATGGACCATCCTCTGTCTACCCACACATGAGCACAGCAAAGGGACTTATCAGCAAGTCAGAATTTCCCTCATGAATTCTGACCAGATCAAGTTTAGAAGAAAGCAATGAAGACCAGGTGACACATGAACACCCACAAATATTCCTGAAGAAAAGCAATGTTGGACTTGTTGGGTCTTGTTGGAAGGTAAAAGGTTCAACCCAAATTCTGGATTTGAAAAGCTACCAAACCCACCAATCCCAGATCTCAAAATCCTACGAATCCCTAATGTGGAAATCTCCACTGTGCAAAACTGTGCCCTGAGAAACCCTTCATATAACCTGCCTCCTGCTCAGATCCCTGCTGCTTCTATGTTGAGCACAGGCAGCCACCATCTGTGTCTTTCCCAATAAATCTCTTGAGTGAGGTTTGTTGTGCAGTGTGACCCTGTGGCTCCTCACAGCCAGAATAGATTTCCCCTCAGAGCCACAACACTTCCCACTGGGGAAATCTTTCCCCTCAATACTGTACACCAACACTTCCCTTAAACCATGAGGGACAGCACAGGAACTGTCTCCTACCTGACTTGAAAAGTAAGCAACACAGCCTGGTTATTTGTGAAGGAGGGGTATGGCAAAGGTTTTAAATAAAAAACTCTGTTTTGATCAGTCCCATGCCATCTCTGGAACATCGAATCAAGTGATAGTGTTTCTCTCACCCTAAAATGTGAAAACAATTTCAACAGCATTGAGTGGACACAGAAGCTTGTCTAGCTGAGGCATGGCTTTCCCAGACTAGTGCCGGCTCTGGCGATGCTGTGACTGGACCACGTCTTCAGCTGGTATTGTGGAGGTCCTCTGCAGCAGCTGATCTGTCCCCAGAGTGACCTTGTCTACAACAGCCAGGCTGACAGGAGGGTGGGACAGTCATGACCAATGTAATGCACAAAAGAAAAAAAATATTTTCTCTTAGAGACCAAATTGATAGAAGAGAAGGCAATGGGGGAGGGGAGGAGGTGGGTAGAACAAAAGGCAAGAGAACACATCACCAACTACAAACATAAAGATGAGAGAGCAAACTGGAAGTAGGTGGGGTGAAGAACTCTCAAAGTCTCAAAGGCCACTGCCAGTGACACACTTCCTACAGTAAGCATGCATCCCCAAAGCAGCCCCACCAACTGGGAAGCAAGTGTTCAAATACACAATAATATGGGGGCATGGATCAATCCAACCCCACAGGTGTTGACAGTTGAACAGTAAGGCCCAAAGGCAAGACCAAGGAGAGACAGCTGGCTAGTTGAAGCTGAAGAGGAGACAGCTGAGCAGTTCAAGAGCTCACAGACACAAGGTTGATAAGGGAGAGGGGCGAGGAGGAGGAGGAGGAGAGAAGACCACACCGGGCCTGTGAAGAGTTCCAGGTATCTGTCAAGCTCAAAACTGAACATAGCCGCTTTCCTTGTCAAACTCCCAGGGAGCAGCACGGTATTCCTCAGGAGGTGAGTGGATAAACAGAGGTGTATCCAGTTAACAGAGTATTATGGAACCCTGGAGTGAAACTAGCTTCCTGCTGCCCCGGGAAAAGCTAGCTGTTTGTTCCCAAGGAAGGAAACTGAGATAGTGTATTGTTGCTTGAGGCCAGCATGTGACATTTCGGATAGGGCAAAAAAAGACAGGGAAGTGGGAACCCTCTTTTTCAAACAAGATAAGCCGCAGGCTCAATCTCAGGCCTTCATGTCTCCTGAAGTGACAGTGATTCAGGGACATAGGGCACCTCGGGTGCAAACAGGCCAGCAGTGCATGCATCCCATGAGGGCTGCCAGGCTGCAAGTGCATCTCGGGGCCAGGGTGATTGAGCCCCTTAGCTTTCTACGTTTTGGGGTTCATGGGAGATATGTAAATGAGCTGGAGCATCATGGGTATTGGCCCTTTATAAGGCCCTGATGATGTAGCAGAGGAGCCTTGCTGGGATAGGCATCCATTAGCAGGATTACTGGGAGTTCAGGCAGGCAGGTGAGTATGGGAAGGGGCTGAGAGGGTGGCTGGGACTGGTTGGGTGGGTGAGGCGGGTCTGGGTCTGCGTGGGAGCGCGGTGGGCAGGGGATCCAGGTTTAGGCTTCCCCTTCCTGGCCTCCTCCAGTTGGGAGCCTGGCTATGAGCCCCGAAGAAGCTGCTGAGCCTGGGACTGTGGTGAGGGAGCCCCAGTCTGCTCAAGGCGAGCAGTGCACCTTGGGGAACCTCAGCCCCAGCCCTCCTGCCCTCGGTGGTCTCAGCAGCCTGCGCAGCAGGGGGCGCCAAGCCTCATTTTCTTTCCCTTTGAAGCTCCCTAGACATTGGAGCAAGTGTGAAGGTGGAGAAGTTTCTGGAATCTTACATCTGTCCACTTCTCCAAGGAGGTATCCATTGCATTGGCACCCAGTTCTCTCACACCACCCCATAGCCTGGAGCCCAAAGTACCCTAGACCCCCTATTGCACCCCATTTTCTCCCATTTCTCCCATTATCGGCTCTTTCTGCCTGTCCCTAGCATCACGTGGTCTCCAGATCCTGAGACCATCGATCAAGTCTTCCTCTCTCTGTACAATCAGCTACAGGCAGGCTTCTTGGCCATGTGTCCCCCAGTCAACGTTCGCCATGGGACCAGGGGCATGCCCAGCCTCTTTGTGTCCTGGCTATACCACCTTGTCCACGGAGACCAAATGAAGATCTGCTTTGCTTGCTTCAAGGAAGCTTTCCTGGTATTTAGAAGAATGTTGGAGACGGGCGATTGGGTCGAGGAAGAGTTGGGTAATGTGTCTGTAGAACTCTCAGAGCAAGGATCTGATCCGGATGCATGGCTGGGGTTGGAGCTCACTGGGTTCCAGAGCTACGGGTATTTGCCACAGACCGTCCCGGTATCAGCCCCTGTATGGCCAGCACCCCAGCCTGTGCCTACTGAGCTGCGGCCTGAGGAAGCTGTACCCCTGGATCTGGGCCCCGAGATTGATGACTGGACCCAGGCACTTCCCTTGAGATTAGGCATCTTTTCTTCCTGCCTCCACCGGCTGTGCATCATCCCTCCTCTGTCCTGGTGTGGTATTGTCGATTTCAACCCATATCCTGGGCAACCTGTATTGTTGGAGTTGAGCCCCATCTGGCCCATGCAGTTGCTAGTAGACGACTTGCTGGAACACCTGAAGTTTGTCACTGTTTTGGGTTCCTTCGATAACATCTGCTACTTGCTGACAATGCGTCCTTGCTTTGCTGTGAGGACCCAGGTTCATCGCTGGCAAATGTTGCTGGACCCTGGTGAGCTGAGGAAGGCCTATCTACAGAATGAACCTAAACAGCCGGATCTGTACCGCTGGAGGCTGAGCGTTTTGGAGTCCTCAGAGCTGGGGGTAGAGCTAGTGCCTGCTGACTGCAGCCTGCGAAAGGGGGGCTTCAAGGTGCACTCTTACCTGCCCTGGGAGAGTGACATCCCAGACGACTGGAGCACGGATCCAGGAGAGAGGCTTTTTATCAAATATATCGAGCCTGAAAGGGACCTGAGCTACAGCTTGCACCGTCACTTCCTTGATAACTTCACCTCCTGATCCTTCCTTCCTGACTCCCAAATAACTCAGGCACTGATACTTAGGCAGCCCCCATTGCCCCAGGTCCCCAGGGAATATGAAGAGCCAGAGGTTGCCTGTTATGAGCCACAGGGAACAGTTGGTCCAGAATTTTAGGGGAGCATCTGGAACAGCCTAGCTGCTTCAGGACCTCAGTGGGAAGTCTGGCATGTTTACAGCAGTTTAGCTGTGCTCAGCTGACGGTTCAGTGTTTGGAAGGTGAGGACTAGCTATATGTGTAAGTGGGTGTTTTGTATCTGGTGTCCTGGGTGACTAGTCAGAGCTCTTGTCCACTATGTGCATGGCCTCTGAGGTGACCTGGTATGTGCTGTAGTTAGATCCTGCCTTAGGGGGTCATGAGACCAGGTTCCAGGGCTAACTGTATGGAGTATTTATGCTGTTTGCTTTTATTCATGCCTCTTTCGCTGTTTCTGTTGAATAAAGTAGGTGTTTTAAATTTTATTATTTGATGTGGATGGTTTTCCCTACACATGGTGTCTTCATACCTGGTACTGCAGCAGCCAGAAGAGGCCCTGGAGCCTGTGGTTACCCAGTTATTGGGTAGCTAACTCTCCCTTCCAAACTGGGTCTTTCCCATCTGTGGTTTGCCCTCTCTCCCTCCTGGTGAAGCATCAATCACAGCAAACACTTTATTGTTTCATCTTCATTATTTAATTTTAATTTTATTATTGTGTGTGTTTGAGATGTGGGTGCACACACGCCACCGTACACGTGTGGAGGTCAGAGGACAACTTTCAGGAGTTGACCGTCTTCTTCCAGGAATGGCCACTCAGTCTGAGCGCTGGGGGCGCATGCCTTTAATCCCAGCACTCGGGAGGCAGAGGCAGGCGGATCTGTGAGTTCGAGGCCAGCCTGGTCTACAAGAGCTAGTTCTGGGACAGGCTCCAACGCTACAGAGAAACCCTGTCTTGAGAAACCAAACAAAAAAAAAATGGCCACTCAGGTCATCTGCAAGAGATTTTACCTATCAAACCATCTCTGTGGTATTTAAACCCTTTATTATGTGGGTCTTTTTTTGTTTTGTTTTGGTTTGGTTTTGTTTTTCTGATAAGGGTTTCTCTGTGTCACTTTGGAGCCTGTCCTGGAACTCGGCTCTGCAGACCAGGCTGGCCTCGAACTCACAGAGATCTGCCTGCCTCTGCCTCCCGAGTACTGGGATTAGATGTGTGCATCACCACCACCAGCTTGTGCAGGCCTTTTTAAATCAAAAGAAATGTATTCACTGATTGATTTGTATGTGACTGTGTGCACACCAAGTCCAGAAGAAGATGTCAGATGTCCTCTGTCTCTGTGCCTATATCTGAGGCAGGGTCTCTAGTACCTGGATCTTGTGTTTTTCTCTTGCAAGTGGCTGGTATCCTCTTGTATCTCTTTACCTCCCTCAGAACTGAATATGCTCCCATGCTTTAAACACCTGGATTGCTGCATGGGTTCTCAGATTCGAATCCCAGCCCTTATAGTTGCACAGACAGCTGAACCATCTCTCCAGCTTCCCAGGCTTTAAAAAAAATGATTACAGTTATTTATTGTGGGGGTGTGTAGGGGTATGGATGTGAGTGTGTCACACCACAGCATGCATTAAATTGAGGTGACATTACACACCAAAATTATTTGAAATGAAAAAAATCAACGGCACTTGACATGTAGGATTATTTTCTCCTTCCTTCCACTACATGGGTCTGTGGGATTGGCCTCAGGCCATCAGTCTTGGCGGAAGTGCCTTTCCCCACTGAGCCATTTCACTGGCCCTTCCCAGGCTTCTTTTTAAAATAATTCCACCACAGCGTGATATTCTAGGGAGGGGGGCGCATCATAAGGAGAGGCAGTCCAAGGAGCTCACCATCTCTGTTTAGTGAACCCATGCTGCATTCTCAGTTCCTCTCGTCTAAAAATAAGGAGAAAAAGCATCTGATCCAGCATAGACTAGGAAAGAATTACACACAGGTGTATTGGTGCTCTTAGCAACATTGTTCACAGTAGTAAAAACTAAAAGCTAGATTTCCAGCAAGCCATGAGCAGATACATTGTGGCAATCCGTACACGGTAACAAAATGGCATCACGGGTGCCTCCCAGCAGCATAAATGGACCTCGAAAGCATCATGCTGAGTGAAAGGGCTGTGAGCAGAGCACAGACTGTGTGGCTATGTTCATGAAAGATGTTCAGAGTAGACCAGTCCCTTCAGGACAGCAGGTGGCCACTAGAGTCTGGGAGGGATGGCTGAGTGGGTATAGGGTGGCTCCTAGAGCTCTGGAAATGTTCTGGAATCAAGTGGGGGGGGGCTTGCACACTGTGAACTCATTTAGCGCCATTTAATTTTTCATATCTAATCATTTTGTTGTGTGACTGTCACCTCAAGTTCATCAAATGTTGCAGTTCACAGGTGCTGGCCCAGAGAAGGGATCGCCACCCTTTTCTCAGAGCACCTGGGTGGAAAACCATATCTATTGCCTGTGGAAATGCTTCCACAATCCTACGGCTCCTGCGTTTGAAGCTGTACCAACATCACTCTCACTTGCATTTACAGCTTGCCAGGCTCCTGAAGACGGTGTTCCAAACAATGAAAAACTTTCTGTCGTTGACTTGACTCCAACAATTCCCTGGAACGTTGGCTCTGCTGCTATTGTCATTTCATAGATGAGGAAGCTGGGGTGCAGAGATGCAGCAGCTGCAGCCCTGGCTTCTTTGATCACTTGAAGATCTAACCCACAGCCCAACTCTGGTGGGCTTGTTTTCCTGGAAATGGAATGGAGGAGCTGTGGGAAACAGCTAAGGTGTGCGGGGGAGGGTGTAGAGCCTGTCAGAGTGACACATGAACTCTTGTCGGTGGAGGGAGAAGAAAATGTATAAAATGACAAGTGCATTATGGTGTCATTTATGATGATGTTTCAACGTAGCATCATTAACTGTACACTGAAAAGCCACACGTGGTCAAAGACCAAAACATCTTGGGAGACACTCCAGTCTTAGAGAAACAGTGCCTCTGTGGGGGGGGGGGGGAGGAAGATGGGAACACGGAGGAGAGAGGGGTGTTCCTACTTACATATCAATATGAAATAGCTATCAGGAAGGACCGTCATTTTGTGATCTAGGTGGAGACGGTGTCTTTTACTCGCTTATGCATGAAAAACTGGCAGTGTTGGTGGCAAAGATGGTGACGGTGACGATCATGGTGGTGGCAGTGGTGGAGATGCTGACGATGGTGGTCGTGGTGGTGAGAATAGGAAGATGGGGGAGATCTCCCAGGAGGGAAGCTAGAGGAACAAGGGTCCCACCTCTTAGACCAGGCTCCTCTGTTGGTTTCAGGGTCAGTGGGAGGTCAGGGCAGTCCCACTGCAGTTAGACATGGAGGAGTTGATGCTCCTGTCCTACTTATCACTCGGGAAGGAGAGAATGGCCATGCTGAGAGGAGAGAGGTTTCTGAAGTTGTATGGATAAAAGATCGGGGTTGTTCCTAGGTATTGTAAGGAGATACAGCTTTGGTGTACTTCTTGAAAGAAAATTTGGCCTTCTGCTCTCCCTCCACCTTTGCCACCCCCAGAAAGTCTCCCCATGACTGTGCACCATCTCCGCACCCAGGACACTAGGGATTTGTGGATCCTGAACTGGGACCTTTTTTCCAAAGGTCACTCAGCCTTTTGGAACCAGAAGACAGCAATGTTCAGACCCCATGGTCTCTCTCTGCAGCAGGAGACTGATTCTCAGGGAAACTAGGGTGTTAGATATTTCTCTTTGCCTCTGTGTTTTCAGCTTTCAATAGCGTGGGGATTCCCGGTCAGGAACAGATCTGCATTCAGCCCACCTGCCAGCTTTAGAGCTTCTGTCTCTTGGGATCACTGGGACGTCCGAGGCTGTTCACTAATCAGTGGCCCCTCTCCTCAGCTGCAGACTGGTACAAATTTTAATTGATTTCATTGTGGTCATCGTCTCTCCAGCTGGGTCTCAGAGCCGAGGGGAATGAGGCCCAGAGGCAGGAAACTGCAGTGCCGGAGACTGGAAGTAGGGGAAATTATTCTCTGTACAAAAAGACACACCTCCTGGAGATGTGGAGTGGTGGCAGGCTATGGGGTGCTCGAGCAGTGGGGGCAGGGAGGTGAATGAATCCCCCACTGTGGCTGTTTCAAGATGTAGCCACAGCACCCTGGGAGGCATCCCAGCCTCTGATGTGGGTGGGCCTCAAAAGCCATCTCTGCACTGAATACATTGCCCAGGATGTCAGGGGTGCATCAAAACCTAGGTTGTCTCACTCTCGGCCTGCTCGTAACTTTCCCAATGTTTCCCATGAGAAATTGCTGCTCTTGTAGACCAGAATGGTAGAGAGAAGAACCACTGGTCTTTCAGCACCTAGTGGTATACTTATAGAGCATTGGGCTTCTTTAATAAGTTGAAAAGCCCCTGTATACGGGCTGGATGTGCACCCCGAGAAAGAGATCCCCCCCCCAAACTGGTTCCTACCCATAAAGCCTCTTTTTTTTTTTTTTTTTTTTGCAGAGTGTGGTAATGCAATTAGAAATGAGTTCTTTCAGAGAAATTATCGTTCTCAGACATAATGAAGCCATTATGTGCAGAGCACAGCTTTAGAAGTCACATTTAGAGAAAGTGCAGGCAGCGCAATCGCAGCGTATGATTCAATGGCCCATGAAGTGACTTGCAGATAGGTAGGGTGCTTCTTCTCAGAGCACAATAGATGTGGGTACTGTGGGAAGCATTTGCCTTTGGACAGCCCAGGTCTGTGTGAGCACTTGAGCCCCTGTGGACTCTCAAGTTCCCCCCTGTGCCCCTGAGAAGGGTTCTCAGATGACCTCCCATTTCTGGCTCTGAGCTTTCCCTTTGAACCCCTTGCTTGTGCCCTCACCTCTGCTAACCATTCTTGGGATGACCCAGCAACTCTATTGTCCACGGAGTTTGTCCAGCATCCACATTAGATAGGCATTGGTCCTTCAGAAAATGGTGTTGCCCTGTGGCTTGGGGCTCTGTAGGATCAAGGACTGGGCTGGGATTGAGCTCGGAGGAGTGCTTGCCTAGCTGTACTAGAAGGGGAAATGATGTCAAACGGCAAGGGCTCATAGCTGCTGCTAGAAGTGCAGAGAACCAAGAAACAACTGTGACCATCCTTGGTCATTCATGTATCTGGCCTGTAGACATCCATATATCTGGGCTTACTGACCTGGACAGCTTCCCCTAGGTAAACCATTGGCTTCTAGGGGCCTTTCTCCATAGTCTAGGCTCTCATCAAGCCTGAGCTCAGGCTCTGGTTCCGCTGTAAGGAGACTGCAGATGTGACTTCTCATCACTCCCTGTTATTTGGGGCCTTCCCAGCTTCCAGGGGTCCCTCTCTACCTATGGCACAGACACAGTTGAAAGTGGGGCCCAGTGGCCCTATACCCCAGAGAGATGCCTACTGCGGTCTGGGGTCCAGCCTCCAGCAGCACGGGAGTTTGTGACTGCCTTTTTCCCTAAACCCCCTCAAATAGAAAAGTCTAACTTGGCTGACTCCGTGGATTCCCATCAAACACTCTTGATGGTTTCCTTCTTTGTTCTTTATCTTCTTTATTCTCTCTCCTATATCGTGTTGTTTTACAGCTTTTCTACCCCAATAGAATCTCCCAGGCAGTACAAGAGTCAAAACAGCTGCCTTCCATTTTTCAAGTGAATGATTATAGGTAAAAACATGTTTTTCATCTCCCTCACATGATTAAACATTTTATTTATAACTGGTGAAAAACAAGTTATTCCGAAAACCAACATATATTTATAACCAAGCAACTTCTTATACATTAACCATTGTGTCAAGCGAGGTGTTCTTGTCAGGTCTTTTACTAGCAGGCTGCCTTTTGCAGTTTCAAAGGAAGGGCCAATTACTTTATTACTTATTTTGAAAGGTAATCTTATATGGAATATTAAAGGAATCACAAACCTAAACTTTTATATATGAAAAAGAATCAGTCAGCTCTACTTTCAATCTTTAGGGTGCTCGACGGCACTGTGTTCGAGATCTTGCAGGGGCTTCTGGAGATCCAGCATCTCACCGAGAAGAGCCTGCTACTGCGACTGCGGCTGCAGAACGAACACCGAGTGCTCAGGCAGACCCTAAGGCAGAAGCATCTGGAAACCCAGCAGACCTACCGGCCCCACAACTTGCCCATGCTCCAGGCAACCCAGCAGCAGAGCATCGAATCCGGGAGGAGCCGCAGACAATGGACTGTAAGATTGTCCTGGAACTGGACCGGAAGATTGCCGACCAGCAGAGCACGCTGGAGAAGGCAGCAGTAGCTGGTTTCTACGTGACCACGAATCCTTAGGCACTGACGCTGCAGATGAGCCCACTGGAACTCATCAGGAAGTTGCAGCAGAGGGGTTGCCAAGTGGGGAAGGCAGCTCCGTGACCAAGTGAGGGGCGAGGGTCCCTACTGTCCTTCATTGCCTAGGATGGCTGGCGGATGCCTAGTGACCGCCTTGTTACTGGTGCCAGAACGCTTCAGGGAGCAACTGACTGCCCAGCCGCCAACAGGTATGATCTTTGCGAGGAGACGCTGATGAGACAGAGACTGCATCTGCTACCATCCTCCGTCCAGGTGTGGGGAGGGGTCCAAGCAGCAGGAATGGCGTCGTGTGAAGTCTCCATGACTAACTGTTGAGTGGGACTGTCGGTTCTAGTGCCTTCCCTTTGGGTATACCCACATTCCCTCCAGGCTTGGTTTTGCCTTGTTCCGGTGTGGCCTAGAAAAATAAAGACCCCACCACATGGTTTGCGTCCATGCTAGCTAGAATCCTTTCCTAGTGGCTCTGGCCATGGTGGAGCCAGCAAAGTAGTAGCCACTATGTGGCGGTGGCTTTCTGGGATACCCACATATATATCACTATAGAACCTTCATCCAACAACAGATGGAAACAGAGGCAGAGACCCATGTCAGAGTAACTTTGTTATTTTCAAAGCTTTGTTTCCGCTGTGATGCACCCCGAGACCTGTGAACACATCTCCCAACGTTAAGGATTAAAAGAATTTAAACTAGCTGGGCTATTGGGACTCAATTGTTAGTCATCAACTTGAGTCACAATCCATGCAGCTCCTTAGGTGAGACGCACAGACCCTGGCTGTAAACAACCCTTTTTATTCATCAAAACTCTCTATAAGCTACTGTTGTTGCTGCTATTATTATTATTATTATTATTATTATTATTATTATTAGGCAGTATAGCTTGCGGGGGTCATCTTCTTGACAACACAAAAGATAAAAAATGTCCGGTAGAATGGGGTATTTCCAAGAGATAAACACACTATATCACAGGCAGTGGAGATCTCACATCCACTCACACCATGCTAGACACCAGAGGAAGAGCCGCAGCTAACATGTAAAGGTACAGCAGAAGCAGAAGACATGCCAGGGTCTGTAGACTCGTGACCTTGCCTAAACGAGACTGACCCATGAGAGGATTCGCTTCTGGTGGACTGACCCCTGGAACTTCAATTACAGCTCGCTGTTCCTCTGGCATGGTCAACGGCAGTTGCCCACCAGAAGGCTTTTTCGCTCTCCTGGCTGGAAGTACAGATCCTGAGGTGGGAACCAGGATTTAAAGTGCTTGGTGTACAGGGTGGCACAGAAGAGGAGAGGCTTGAACCAGAGGAGTGTGAGCAAAGGGAATGAGGCTGGGGGAACTACCCTGAGGCCTCATTCAAGCCTCCTCAGTCAAGGCCTCCCTTCAGACCCCAATCGTGTAGGAGGTCCTTCTGTCTATGTGTTGCTTTTATTGGTTAATGAATAAAGAACTGGCTTGAGCTATAGCATGGGAGGAGGAAGGTGGAGTCAAAAAGACACCATGGAGCCGCTAGAGGCAGACGCTGGGGATTTTACACAGTAAGCCACAGCTATGTGGCAATATACAGATTAATACAAATGGGTTAAATTAATATGTAAGAGTTAGCCAATAAGAAGCTAGAGCTAATGGGCCAAGCAGTGATTTAATTAATACAGTTTCTGTGTGATTATTTCGGGACTGGGCAGCCGGGTCAAACAAGCGACTCCCCCCTCCTATACCCCACATCTGAGCTCCGCATAGGAAGCGGAACCCCACAGAGTAATCTCTGTGCATTGTTTTCTATGATGGTCTGGTTCCCAGTCCCAGAGCCATGGGGGACTCATCTTTATCAGCTGGGGTTAGCCACTCCACAGGATGCTTTTAACGGGACCTCCGCCACAGATAAGGGTAGACTGGAGAGTGGCTCCCTATATCCCAAGTTTGTTGATATGGTCTCTCCCAGAAGACTGAGCCCTAGAGAATGTAGAAGCAACCACATCATTCGATGTCAGCAACCGGAAGACTACAGGGTTGCTACCCAAACCTAGGCACCTGTCTACTTTGAGAATGACTGATTAATCATGGTCCCACGGTTGTCCCCCTATTCACGCTCACGGCTCTTTACAGTAACTCATAAATCTTCGAGCCTTGCTCTGACACTGGTGGTTAAATGAGGTATGGAGAGAATGAACCCCCCAGCATACACAAAGATCCTTCCGTGTAGCAGAAAGGCAGTCAGGAAGCCGAATGGCAGTGCGCTGCTTTTCTGGGATCCGCGCCTGGCCAACCCCTCTGTGGCAGCGACCTCGGCCCAGGTCCGGCGCCCATCTCCGCGGAGGAGCCCTCCCGAGGGCCTGCGCGGCCAGTTATTAATACCCGGACCGGCACATTCCCAGCTGGCAGGGGGACAGGTGGCTGCTGCAGCTCAGGAGCCGGCGTGGTGTGGAACTCTCAGGAGGCGGGAGACCCACACCGCACCGTGTGCCCCGCCGCCCCGCCTGGAGAGCGCTCGGGGACAGACATTCCTTCCGCGCGAGTGACATTAGCCAACCTGCACGCGCGGTGATGGTCACTGGGTCTCGAGTGTCTGAGTGACTGGACGAGGGCGCCTCTCTTAAGCCCCGGGCTGGGAGGCAACCGATGGCTTCGTGACAGACAGAGGTGAGCACACGGTCGCGGGCTGCACAACCCCGGGCGCATGGACCTGGGCGCGCGGGGCGTCCGCCAACCCCTAACCCAGCTTGCACTTCTCGATCCCGGAGGGCGCGGCCCGCCGGAGTCCCGGGAGTGCCAGGGAGCGCCTGTGTGCTACTCGAGGTTTGGTGGGTCTCACGGCAGCGCACGCATTGGAAAGTTTCACCCTCCCTGGACCGGTGACTGGAGGGGCAGTCGTGGCTTCTGCTTCCTTTCGCCTTCCTAGCCGGGCAGGAGGACCCCCGCGTCTCTGGGGCTGACCTGTGAGGTGAGACAGCAATGGGGAAAGGGCTTCGGAGCAGACGAAACTAGTAGCTGCAGGTGTGGAGATCATGTCTCCTCACCCTAGACCTGCCTGATTCTTCCGCTTTGCTGAGGGGAAAGATCTCTCCTAGAAGCCATTTCTAGGCCTGGATGTTGGGGAGGCCTGTGCAACTCTGGGTCTTCTCTATCTGCTTCCTCTCAGAAAGTTCACCCTTTAGGTCCACCCTCTAGGCCTTTCTTTTTCTTGTGAGGTCAACCTAATCGAGCAAGAGCCCCAATATACTTATACAATAAATATATGAAGCTTAGAGGGGTTTTTGTTTTCATTGGTTTGGTTTTTTGAGTCAGGGTTTCTCTTTAAAACCTCTTTTGAGCCCTGGTTGTCCTGGAACTCGAAACTCGCACTGTAGACCAGGCTGACCTCAAACTCAGGGATCTGCCTGCCTCTGCCTCCAGAATGCTGGGATTAAAAGTATGCGCTGCCACCCCTGGTTGGAGCTTAGAGTTTTTTGGTTGGGGGAGGGGGTTGTTTGTTTGTTTGTTTTACAAGTTTACCTGTGTGAGGTCCACTGAGGGCAGGGAAATGTGCATATCTAGCCCCAGGGACTTCCAGTGTTACACACACACACACACACACACACACACACACACACACACTGCTTTGACCTCCTGTAACCGTGACCTTCTCCGTTAATGAACTTAGCTCTCAGAGGGAGCCACATTTAAGCTCCTGCCTGCTACTGTCCTTCAGAACCACGGCTCACCCAGACTGCGGTGCTAGGCTTTCCATTTCTGTCATTTGTAAGGAACTTTTGCTTTATTCTATTGCTGCTGCTATTTATGGTCATTTGGGTTATTTCGAACTCATTAGACATGAAGTTGCTGTTCTTTGGAGTGTCAGTGCGATCACTGGTGACATGGAACGCACCTGTTTCGCTTCGTTGGAGAGCCAAAATTTTCCAAGGCTGCTGTAGCATTTCACGGTCTCTACTGGAGTCCCTGAGGATTCTAGTTATAACCCCCATAACTCAACAACAGGTGCGCTGATCTTTCTGGACATAGGCATGTAACGAGTGTTTTTCTGCTCCGCCAGTCAGCTCCCAAATAATGACACAGAGACTTATTATTAACTATGAAAGCTCGGCCTTAGCTTAGGTTTGCTCCTAAGTTCTAATAACTTGAATTAGCCCATTTATATTAATCTATGTTCTATCACGTGGTGTTACCTCTCTTCCATCTTGTGCCTCCTGTTTCCTCTCCTTGTCTCCTGGCTACTCCCGTGTACCTAAATCCCTCCTCCTCTCCCTTTCTCTCCCCAGAGATCCCACCAGGACCTCCTGCCTCTGTTGGCCGCTCAGCTTTTCTTTACACCAGTCACAGCAACCCACCTTCACACAGTGTGCAAACATCCTACAACACAGGCACGCTCTGTGTGTGTACACGTGTGTGTGTTTCTTAGAGTTTCTTTGTGGTTTTGATTAGCATTTCTCTGACGGTAACAAGCTATGCAGAACATCTTTTCCTCAGCTGATGAAGTTTGGGGTTTTGTGTTTTTTTAAAGACATATTTCTATTGATGTGTACGAATGTTTTTGCTTGAATATATGTATGTACTCCACATGTGTACCTGGTGCCTGAGGAGTTCAGAGGAAAGTGTCAGATCCCCTGGAGCTGGAATGACGGATGGCTATTAGTGGCTGTGGCAGTGTGGCTCATAGGGAGTGGCACTATTGGAAGGTGTGGCCTTGTTAGAGGAAGTGTACCACTGGGGTGGGTTATGAGGTCTCAGAAGCTCAAGCCAGGCCTACTTTTTCATTCTCTTCCCGCTGCCTGCAGATCCAGATGTAGAACTCTCAGCTATTCACCCCACATCCCTGCACCATGTCTGCCTGCATGCTACCATGCTTCCCGCCATGACCATAATGGACTAAGCCTCTGAACTGTAATCTAGCCCCAGTTAAATGTTTTCCTTTATAAGAGTTGCCATGGTCATAGCGTCTTTTCGCAGCAATAGAACCCTAACTAAGACAGCGGCCATGTGGGTGCTGGGAATCCAACCCAGTTCCTCTGCAAGAGCAAGTGATTGCTCCAGCCCCAGTTAAGTTTGTTTTTAAGTAATATTTTCCTGAGCCACAGAGATCATTCAGTGATTGAGAGCACCTGCTGCTCTTGCAGAGGCGCTGAGTTTGGTTTGCATTTGAGGATGGTTCACAGCCATCTGTAATTCCAGTTTCAAGGTATCTGATTTTTCCTGGCCCCTGAGGATACCAGGCATTTATCTTGTGCACATACATTTGGGAAGGCAAAACACTCATACATATAAAACAAATAAATCTGAGAGGGGGGGGAGGCTGTACTATAAAAAAATAAAATTAAAAAGTTGGGCATGGTGGCACACGAAGGAGGCAGAAGCAGGTAGATCTTTGTGAGTTCAAGGCCATTTTGAAATTCTGACCTGCATAGTTCCGGGCCAGCCACAGCTGCATAGTGAGTCTTTGTTTTAAAATAAAACCATTTTCTGGGGGGTGATAAGATGGTTCCGTGGATGAGGGTGCTTGCCTGAAGACCTGCATGGAAAAGAAGAAAAGAATCAATCCCAAAGGTTGACCTAACCTCCACATGAACACTGTGGCATTCATATACGGACACATACACTCACATGTGCACACATGCACTCACACACGCACACACGCACTCACACACGCACGCACGCACTCACACACACGCACTCACACTCACACACATGCACTCACACACGCACACACTCACACACATGCACTCACACACGCACTCACGCACGCACACACTCACTCACACACGCACGCACACATGCACTCACACATGCACACATGCACTCACACATGCACACATGCACTCACACACGCACTCACGCACACGCACACACGCACTCACACATTCACTTACACACGCACACACTCTCACACACGCACTCACACATGCACACATACACTCACACACACGCACTCACACACGCACACACGCACTCACACATGCACACATACACTCACACACACATACACTCACACGCGCACACATACACTCACTCACACATGCACTCACACGTGCACACACACTCACACATGCACACCAAATAAGACTGCAATTTAAACAATTTTTTAGAAAAAAATAAATATTTTCCTGCCATGGGGATCCTAATATTTTCTTCCAAAGGTTGTTTTGATTGACTGCCCTCCATCACGGCGTGTGTAATGTGAGCCAGGGATCCAGGCTCATTTTCTTCATATGATAAATGAAAATCCAAAAGCCTTTACCCACTTTTCTATTGGAACGTTTAGGCTCGGTAGATGTTACTTCTGTGGTGGGAAGAAACCCCTTTAAAGCATACAAGTGACATAAAATGGGAAACGGGACTCTTGGGTTTCAGAGCAAGAACTTAGGACGCTTGTCTCTGCCAACCACTGACCTTGCTGTGACCAGCTTTTCAGAAACAGAAAGGCCTTACGTTTGCATTGGGATAGACTAGCACCCTATTGGGGAGTATCCTGGGGGACAGTGGGTCCCAATGGCTATAGGGTCCCCTGTGTAGCTGGGGAGACGACACAAAGGGGGTTCTTCTGAGGGTTCCAACAGGGCACAGGACTTGGTGAGCCCTCGTCTCTTTTCAGAGGGGCAGTGACTGTGTCCCTCGTAGAGGCTGCTAGGGCATGGAAGTGACGCTCTTGCACCTTTGACAATAATCTTCTCCCACAGGACACGTTTCCCACAGGCCCTCCTCTCTGAGCAGTGGGACTCCCACCAGAAGCCCAGTGTGAGGACAGAGAGATGGCGCTGAGCCTGGAGTCTACAACCAATTTCCCCACGCTGACCGTGTCAGGAACTGTGTCTGAGTTGCCTGGTGGCTCCAATGTGTCCCTCAACAGTTCCTGGACTGGCCTAACAGATCGCAGCTCCCTGCAAGACCTGGTGGCCACGGGTGCCATTGGGGCGGTGCTCTCAGCCATGGGTGTGGTGGGCATCGTGGGAAACGTGTACACCCTGGTGGTCATGTGCCGCTTCCTGCACGCCTCAGCCTCCATGTATGTCTATGTGGTCAACCTGGCACTGGCCGACTTGCTGTACCTGATGAGCATCCCCTTCATCGTAGCCACCTACGTAACGAAGGACTGGCACTTTGGAGATGCGGGCTGCCGTGTTCTCTTTAGCCTGGACTTCCTCACCATGCACGCCAGCATCTTCACTCTGACCATAATGAGCAGTGAGCGCTATGCAGCGGTGCTGAGACCTCTGGACACGGTGCAGCGCTCCAAGGGTTACCGTAAGCTGCTGGCACTGGGCACCTGGTTGCTGGCATTGCTGCTGACCTTACCCATGATGCTTGCCATCCGGCTGGTTCACAGAGGCCCCAAGAGCCTTTGCCTGCCGTCCTGGGGCCCTCGTGCCCACCGTATTTACCTGACGCTTCTCTTCGGGACCAGCATTGTGGGGCCCGGCCTGGTCATTGGGCTGCTCTATGTCCGCCTGGCCAGGGCCTACTGGCTCTCTCAGCAAGCCTCTTTCAAGCAGACGCGGCGGCTGCCAAACCCCAGGGTGCTCTACCTCATCTTTGGCATCGTCCTCCTCTTCTGGGCCTGCTTCCTACCTTTCTGGCTGTGGCAGCTGCTGGCCCAGTACCACGAGGCCATGCCACTGGCACCCCAGACTGCACGCATTGTCAACTACCTGACCACTTGCCTCACTTACGGCAACAGCTGCGTCAATCCCTTCCTTTATACACTGCTCACCAAGAACTATCGCGAGTACCTGCGTGGCCGCCAGCGAGCACTGGGTAGTAGCAGTTGCCGTGGCCCAGGGAGTGCTGGCAGTTTCCTGCCCAGCCGAGTCCACCTCCAGCAGAATTCCGGCCGCTCGGTGTCCTCCAGCAGCCAGCAGACCACAGAGACCCTCATGCTGTCCCCAGTTCCCCCTAGTAGGGCCTTCGTCTGAACGTGCAAGGACCCAAAGCCAGGCCACCGAGAAGCCCGTCCCAGAATCCCCTACTCAAACCTAACCATCTTGTCCGTCGTTCTCAGCTGTCTTCCGGAACGTTCCCTGTTTTTTCTTCATTACTGCTCACTCCAGCACCTTTCCCGCAGTGGCAGTGCCAACCCGCGCCTCCTTCAAACCTGTCTCTCAGAGTCTTCAGACCCTGCGGCCCAGACCCGCTTTCTGTAGACCCTGGTGAACTGAGTCATCTAAAGCCTATTACCCAGAGCAGCTAGTGCCAGACCGTGAACCCGATCTGTAGAAAACCCTTCCGGCCTTGAGGACCCCCCTCTACTGGTTGGTGAGGGCCCTGCAGCCAAGCTCTACCCTCTCCCTCCCCTATCCCATCCCCAGGTAGCTTCTTGTCCCCATACCCACAAGGAACAATAAACCCTGTACTCTGCAGTCTGCCCTGCCTCTGTGCTGGGGTTGGAAGTTGGGATGGGGGTGGGCCTGGTCTCAGGGGATCCCCAGTGTGAAGCACCTGAGCGTTTGGTGAGGGCATGCCTGCTTTCCAAGCCTTTGCCTGTGAATGGGAGCCCTCCCCTTTATTTAAAGTGGAAAGGAGGGCGGATAATGGGGAGGTTTATGAGATGCTGGGGGTGGGGCATGGGTAGACCGGGAGGAGAAACTGCCCAGCTAGCAGTGAAGCTCACGTACACAAAAGAAGCCTGCAGGCTACAGTTCTTGGATGAGATAGTCAAAACCCAAACGTGGCTCACAGTGACAGCAATAAGGCCCTGGCTTCACTGCTCCTGGACAAACTATTTCCCTGCCCCAAGTACCATCTTCAGGGCATCCTTTGTTGGCTGGCCATTTCTCTTGCCATGACCAGACCACACCTGTCCACCCACTTCAGGGTGATCATCAGAGGCTGTTGTACCTTACTCTTGCTGAAGGTCGGGTGCACTCTTGTGGCAGGATTCGGAGTGCGGGTCTCTGGAGTGATACAATGTCCCAGATGTAGATTCTCTGGAGTGATGCAATGTTCCAGATGTAGATTCTGGTGGCTGGCCACAGGGAATATAGCTCAGTATCAGAAAACTTGCTTAGCCTGTGAGAGGCCTCAGCTCTGCAAAACCAGAAACTGACTAGTGATTCACTTGAGGATGTGGGCCATGGGACCGAGCATCCTAACCCAGCTGAGACCCCTGCCCTGTGCTGTCCCTCTCCTTTACCCCAAACCTTACTGCGTCTCTGATGCGGGGCTTCAGCTTTTGAAAGCCTCTTTTCTTGATAAAGTCCAATTCCAGTTCTTGTCTCAAAGAACTCAGAGCTGGGTCCAAGTTTGTTCCACCCTTACTTGACACTCATTTCTATGGTGGCCTCAGTCCTCTTTCCAGGGCCCCCATTTCTCTGAGAGGCTTCCTCCTTCTCCAGAGTTCAGATGATCCAGTGCCCACTTAGGGCACTGTGACCAGAGTCAGCACACAACTGAAGGGGTGGATACCATCCCCAGAGAGGACCACACCTCTCCTCCCCTCAGAGACTGCTCTACAGTACAGGATGGGGTGGCCATGAACTGCAAAAGCTCGAGCAATGGGGAGTATAGCTTCATCCCCAGAGCTGATATCAGAGTAAGGTCTGTAAGAGTGTGTGTCCTCACCCAGAGGGACCTGATATATCCTAGATGTCCCTACCGTCCTGACAGGAACAAAGTCCTAAAGCTGGAGCTTCTAAAAGACTACTTGTAATAAGAACCACTGTCCTGGGAAGACTTGGATGAATAACCAGAATCTCTGTTACAATCACTACCCTAGAGTCTTGGTACCTGCTAGATCTGGCCTTGGGGTCTCTTTGGGCCAGCACTGACAGAGGTTGGTACCAGAACAATGATAATGAGTACTTACATGTGCACATGCACGCACACAGACACAAGTACACACACATGCATGCACACACAAACCCATGCACGTGAACACACATATGTACACGCACGCATGCACATACACATGCATGCACACACGCATACAAAAACACACACACGCACGTACACTACCCACATAGAACAAATGCACCAAGTACACACCACAAACATGTATCCCACCACACATTCCACATCACACGCAACAAACGCGTAAGACATTTACCTCACACATTCACCCCAATATGCATACCATATCAAACACAACACATGCATATATGCACATGCTACAGACACAACATACAATGTACACAAAACACACAGCATGTACAAACACACACTAGACACATTCAGCACACTCTGCCATCTGACAGAGATGCTGCCTCCGACAAGCTGACAATGAGGGTAACATGTCAGCTTCCAACATGAGTGATTCCAAGCCTAGCTTCCAAGTCTCTCTGTCTCTCTGGGACTCAAGAGAGGTGAGGCTGGTGGGGTTGGGCATGACCACTATCAGAGTCACACCTTGGCTCTGTCTTCCTTTGGCCCACAGCTACAGAGGTAGGCCTATAGATGGCCTGCCGGCCCTCGAGTCTAGCTGGAAGTTGGAGCCGCCCTCCACTGAGACCTTCCTGTCACACTCAGCACAAACAGAAAGCTCTGCTGGAGAATTCCTATTCAGGGAAAGTTACAATTATAATGGAGAAAGCCTATGCTGCTCTGATGAGCCAGGAGAGGACTCGATGAAAGGAGGGAAGGGAAAGGGTCAGGAGAAGTGGAAGGGAGGAAGAGGTGGAGTGGCCACACTCCCAGGCTTGATCTGGCTGTTAATGAGCTGACAGGGTCTCCACCTGAGTCCAGGCATAGCCTCCCGGGCAGTGGTAGCCAGTGGCTGGGGAGGGGGAACTGTGGGCCTGTGTGATCAATGAGCCCGCAGAGGCTGGGGGACACAGGGTGATAGATCAAGTTCTCTAGCTTTTAGACTTCATCCACCTAACACTCAAACTCTAGCAAAGAAGAAAAAAGCTGCAATGTCCGTGTGATGTAACCGGTGCTTTGTGTCAAGAGTGTTAGAGGAAGGCGGAGCTGGCCTCTGACTGTCCCAGGATGAGTTAGTTGGCTTCTGGGGACACCATGTTCCAGGACAGTGTTCCAGGATCACGTGCCCTTGGGATGTCACGTCCACCCACCCTGCCTGGGGCTCTTGCTCTATCCTGCATTAGACCCAGGTGGGAGCCGCTGGTGGGTGTTGCCTGGGCAGGAGGTCGAGGCCACCCTTCACCGTTCAACCTCACTGTGGATGCCTGTGTCTGGGGCCATGGGACTCAGGTGCAGAGTCAGAAGCACCTGCCTCTGATCTAGACACAATGTGGACCATGACCAGGGGGGCAGAGGCTCCAAAGCCTTTGTGCCGCTTTCCTCCAAGATGCTAAACACCCTGTCACTATAACCTTCCAGTGAGGTAGCCTGGCTCCTATCTGAACCAGGCTGGCCCTGGAGACAAGAGGTTTGCCACCAGGCAGGTTACTGTGCCTCTCAGTCAAAGTAAAAGTCAGATGGCATTTTAAACATGTGTGTGGTGGTTTGAAAGAAAATAGCCCCACAGGTTCATAGGAAGTGGCACTATTAAGAGGTGTGGCTTTGTTGGAGTAGGTGTGGCCTTGCTGGAGAAAGTGTGTCACTGTGGGTAGGGGGAGCAGGCTTTAAAGTCTCCTATGCTCAAGCTATACCCAGTGCGGGGCACAGTCTCCCCTTCAGCTGCTGGTGGATCAAGATGTAGACCTCAGCTCCTTCTCCAGCGCCATGTCTGCCTGCACACTGCCATGTCCCACCTGACAATAATGGACTAAGCCTCTGAAACTGTAAGCTGCCCTCAATTCAATGTTTTCCTTTATAAGAGTTGCAGTGGCCATGGTGTCTCTTCATAGCAATAGAAACTCTAACTAAGACAGTGTGAAATATAAAATTATAAAAGAATAAAGGAGAAAGTGAGTGCCCATTATCCCTAAAATGGGGAAAAGAAAGATGACTACAGTCTGCGCTCTGGAGGCAGAGGCGGTTCAAGGCCAGTGCAGTCTACACAGCAAGTTCCAGGCAGCCAGGGCTACACAGTGAAATCCTAATTTAAAAAAAAAAAGGAAGGAAGGAAAGGGAAAGAAAGGAAAGGAAGTAAGTCTGACCCAGAACCAGAGCTCTCCAGCAGAGTGAAAACTCTGGTTATATAAGTCATTTAGAATTTGAAGCAGGAAAAAAAAATACTAACAGTCAAAATAGAGAGTCTGTGTTTAAAAAAAATAACAAAACAAAAATAAAAAAAAAAATTGACCTTTCTCATCAAGAGCCCAGTGGAACTAATTGATAGAACATTTGCCTAAGAGGCATGAGGGACTGGGTTCCAAGCCTAGCACCACAGAATAATAGAGAGTAGACAGGCGGGTAGATATAATATACAATGAATATAATCAAGATACAGTGTTTACATGTATGCAACTGTCAAAGAATAAATAAGAGGTAGTCTGTTTTAAAATTCAAATAAATACTTAGAGTCACACAAATGTTTATGGCTCTGGCCTGAGCAATTGGGATTTTATCCTGAAATCCAAATGTCAGACGTGGCTAAGGCTTTATGTAGCAAGGACCTAATTTCAGCAGTCGTGGAGTGGTTCCACAGCTATGAACTAGGTCATGGCATGGTATCTTCAAAGAAGAGCAACGTCCTGTGGGTTCAGACAGGGATGAAGCTGTGGTCATGGAGGGAGACCAGAACACAAAGTTGTGTAGCACAATCTCAAGCCTCATTTAAAACAAACAGAAGTGCATTTGTGATTGTTTGCATGGGGGTCTGGTGTGTGGTTGTATGTGGACATGCATGTGTGTGTGTGTGTACCAGTATGCCTGTGTGCACGATTGCATGGTATGAGCCAGGCAGTGGTGGTGCACGCCTTTAATCCCAGCACTCGGGAGGCAGAGGCAGGTGGATCTCTGTGAGTTTGAGGCCAGCCTGGTCTACAAGAGCTAGTTCCAGGACAGGCTCCAAAGCTACAGAAAAACCCTGTCTTGAAAAACGAAAAAAAAAAAAAAAAAAAAAGAAATCGAACGATTGCATGGCATGTAAATACACATGTGATTGTGTGCATGAGAGTCTGGTGTGTGGTTGTATGTGGACATGCATGTGTGTGTACCAGTGTGCCTGTGTGCACAACTGCATGGTATGTAAATACACATGTGATTGTGTGCATGGGGGTCTGGTTGTGGTTGTGTGTGGACATACATGTGTGTGTACCAGTGTGCCTGTGTGCATGACTGCATGGTATGTAAACACGCATGCGCATATGCAAAACAGAAAGCTTCACAGAAATGCCTTAAATATCAACAGTGTTAGCTGATGGTGGAAAAACTAATTTTGTTTTGTTTTTTAATCTTATGCTTTTTGAAATTTCTCCCAGAGGATACATGCAGCTTTAGATTTGGGGATGTTATTTAAGCATTCCCACGTCAGGCATCTCCACTGTCACCCCAAGCCTAGCTGGACCAGAGCATTTCCAGAATAAAAGAATCCCGGGCCTCCCCAAGTCCTCTAGACTAATACCCCTGTACACTGAGCCATCATCAGCTATGCCACAGGGAGAAGGGAACAGAGTAAGCACAGAGCCTGGGAACTGAAGAGGTCAGAACTGGGGTCCAGGCCCCAGGTTCCCCAATCACCAGCAGCCCCCTGCCTTTCGAGGCCCCCCTTGGCCTAAGCTTTTCCTTTCTCCAGTGTCCACACCATTATTTAAGTCTGGCCCAGCCCCCTTCTGGCCCTGTGCACTGGGTACCAGGCTCCCTTTGCTTCCTGAATCTCCAAGGTCACTCGCTTTACTGTGTGAGGTGTACAGAGTGAGGGGACATGGGTGAGGAAAATGGAGGTTCCTACGCATTGAAACCAGTCTACCCCAATCAGAGGATGTCAGCAACAGGCTTTTCTGCCTACAATAAACTCCTGGTTCTAACCTGATCATGGTGACCATCTGTGAACCAGGGAGCCGTGATGGTACCCTGACTGGCTGTGAAGCCCACCGTGGAACCATGGGAGTCTGGCATCTCAGAGATGAACAGATAGATTGAGTGAATGCAGGAAGAAAGTTCCTCAGCTAGCAAACTGGGCAGATCAATAGTTTTCCAGGCACAATCCCATTCTCCAGTCACAAGGCTGATCGGTCTTCAAGTATGTTGAAATAAGAAGCGGCGGGGCTGCGTCCCCAACACCCCGGCCGCTTGGCTAGCTCATGCCCGAAATAACAACACACAAACTGTATTCATTTAACTGCTTGGCCCATGAACTCTAGCCCTTACAGGCTAATTCTCGCACCTGGACTAGCCCATTTCTAGTAATGTTTGTAAGCACCCCAAGGTGCACTTACCAGGAAGATTCTAGCCTATGTCCATCTTTATTGCGTGTGCCTCAGAGAGCAGAGCTATCGCGTCTACCCGGGAGAGCTGAGCATGACGTCTCTTCTGGAACAGAGCAGAGTCTGACTTCACTTCCTCTTCTTCCCAGAATTCTATTCTGTTTACTCCTCCCATCTATGTTCCAAGCCATGAGGCCAAGCAGCTGGTTTATTATAACTTAACCAATGAAATCAACAGATTGATATATGACACTCCCACATCACATTATTGCTTGAATTTGGCTTCAGAGCCCCTTGCCTCAGGGGTTAACGTCACGTCTCCCAGGCTTGATGTCCTTAGAACAGCTCCAAACTGGAGAGGGTGCGAGGTGCCCAGCTGACTGCATTAGTAGGGGTACACCAGTGGAGGGGGTACGTGATGATGTCGTGGGTCAGACCACTCCCACACCTGTTAAGTCATTCATCCGTGGAAAAGCCACACAGCAAGTTTTCCTGCACTCATAATCTTTCCAGGAATGAGGTTCTTCGGTAAGTATCATCTACAAGCAGAGTGGATATCAGCTAAAGGGAACCAGAGGGGCTTATGATGATGATGATCCTGCCAGAGCTGCGACATGAGGAAGCCCTGACATGCAAGGACAGCAGGAGAAACGACTGTCACTGGTCTGTGAAGGCCTTCACTCTTCCTGCCTGGAACCTGCGCCCAGCCAGAGCGGGCGATGGCGTTGCTCTTGCCAGGCCACCGAAAGGGCCAGCAGGGGAGAGGCAGCTAGGAGTTAGGTTCTCAAATACCTCTGGGAAGGTCCTCGGGAACTAGTTGAGCCTGTCCTGGCACCTCTCCCTGGTATATGCAGGTTTTTCCATTCAAATTCCAGACAGATGACAGATGAATGGAAGCCAGGCTGCTGGAGCCAATGTCAGGCACCTCCAGACTCAGGTCATTCCTAGGCCAGTGAGAACCCTGTCCCGTGTGGAGTCAGGGGACCACGTCCCTCAGGACTGATCTGGCTCCAGAGGATCCCGATTGTCCCTGTCCCCTAAGCTGCCAGGGGCGGGTACACAGGCTGGCGGTGGCCGGAGCCGCAGTATACTGCAGCTTTGTCCTCCTGGAACCACAGATGCTGAGGCTGGATGGGGCCAATGGTAAGGAAGTACAGGAAAGCAGCCAGGACTGTATCTGGCACGTCACAGCTCTCTGCCCACCCTTCCCTACCACAGCCCAGGGGTCACCTTCTGGGGATGTCCCTTCCTCCCCTACCCAGCTCGTTTTGCCTGCAGTTTTCTCAGACTGCACAGATTGGCTGGCTGGCTGCATCTTTCAGGTTTTACAGTGACCTCAGCTGACCTGATGCTTGGCCATTTTTCTATTAATTCCTCTTAGCTAAGGAACTAGGGGTTTAAGGGGCACCCAAGCTCTGCAGACAGGGAACAAAGGATAGGATCTGCAGTCAGATGCTAAGTACCAATGGATTCTTGCAGATTCTAGCAAAGACACGGCCCAGAGGCTGCGCTGGTGGGGCTTCCATCTGCCCAGGTGGCCACAAGCCTGGAACATAGCTATGTTAGCTGGCCAGCAGGGACACAGTGAGCCTTTCACAGTTTCTGGCAACTCACAGCGTGATCCAAAGTCCAGATCCTGTGTCTCACTCCCTAAGTATGCATCAGGGTGAGATCAGAGGCACCACAGGTGCCCGGGGTGGTGCCCTGTGAGCTGGTGGTCAATGTTGGCTAGTCTATGCCAACAATCCTTGTAGGGCTGGGACCCTGAACAGGGTTGGGTGTGGGGGCCTGTGCGTGAACCAACCTGTACGTAAAGCCTGAAATGTAGACACATAGACACAGAACAGGACTATCTGAGCTGAAGGCCTTGGAGAGGGGCCCTGAGGCATGGGAAAAAGGAGACACTCCCAAGCCCACCCTGTGCTCGGCCTCACTGAAAGACAGAGATGAGGATGACTCATTAGTCTGGACCAATGCATTGCTAAGACACCCCCCCCCTCAACACACACACTTCGGGTACTTCTAGCCTCCCCTGAGGGTAAAAGGGTTCTATGCCAGTAGAGGTGAAAGGTTAGGCAGGCCTGAGCTGAGGGGCTGGGCACACTGGGGAAAGACAGGAGATTGGGGCAAGATACAAGAGGGTCAAGAAGATACAAAGGTAGGCTGGGTGGTGGTGGTGCATGCCATTAATCCCAGCACTCGGGAGGCAGAGGCAGATGGATCTCTGTGAGCTTGAGGCCAGCCTGGTCTATAAAGCGAGTTCCAGGACAGGCTGCAAAGCTACACAGAGAAACCCTGTCTCAGAAAAAGAAAAAACAAACAAACAAACAAACAAACAAAAAGGAAAGAAAACAAGCAGCAGCAGCAGCTACAAAGGTGTGTATCCTTCTCAGGCCTTTTAAAGAGTCCATCAGGAGCTGGGCGGTGGTGGCGCATGCCTTTAATCCCAGCCCTGGGGAGGCAGAGGCGGGCAGATCTCTGTGAGTTCGAGGTTAGCCTGGTCTACAGAGTGAGTTCCAGGACAGCCAGACTTTGTGATCACAGAGAAACCCTGCCTCAAAAACAAACAAAACAAAGAGTCCATCAGCCAGCACTATCTGTTCCTTTTGTTTGTTTGTTTGTTTTTTTGAGGCAGGGTTTCTCTGTGTAGCTTTGGAGCCTGTCCTGGAACTTGCTCTGAGGACCAGACTGGCCTCAAACTCACAGATATTCACCTGGCTCTGGCTCCCAAGAACTGGGATTAAAGGCATGTTCTGTTCTTATAAAAGGTCAGAGAAGGGAGCATTGAAGGGGCCATTATCTCCCAACATGGCACAGCCAGAGAGATTTCTGTGAGCCCCTGACTGCCTTCTCAAGATTAGGGATTCGGCCCTGAGCACGCCTGTTCTGCCTAATCTAGGCCTCAAGAAGGGTTAATAAACTAGATGGGGCTGAGTGGGAGCCGATGTCCTCTGTGGGGGTGTGCACAGGCCACGGACCCTTCCCAGAACCCATGTCCTCTATGGGGGTGGTGCACAGGCCACGGACCCTTCCCGGAGCCGATGTCCTCTGTGGGGGTGGTGCACAGGCCACGTACCCTTCCCTGCATGCGTGGGCCACGGTGTACACATATGGGTGCAGATACCAAACAAGATTGATCACAGTACAGAAGGGCAGCTTGGAGACCCGAGGGAACAAGGACTGCTTTCTCCCAGTTGGTGCAGACAGGAAGGAAGTAAAAGCACAG
This sequence comes from Alexandromys fortis, assembly GCF_014885135.2. NCBI lineage: Eukaryota > Metazoa > Chordata > Mammalia > Rodentia > Cricetidae > Alexandromys > Alexandromys fortis. The sequence continues at coordinate 32,617 of NW_026068216.1, forward strand.
AGAAGATGCTCAGGTTAAGACCCACGGAAAGCCAAGCATGGAGGTGCCTGCCTTTATTTCCAGCACCGGGGAGGCAGAGACAGGCAGACCTTTCTAAATTAGAGGTCAAGCTAGTTTACTTGCAAAGTTGCACACACCAGTCAGAGCTCATGAGGAGACGCTATCTGGGGTGTGGCGGAGAGAGACCTGAAGGTCTGGCACACGGCAACTCACAGGGATGAAAACAGACATTCAAGAAATGGACGAAACCCTGATATTTACAGTGTCGGGTGTCCCGGGAGAGACTGCTAAAATGGGACTGGATTGCAATTTATCAGAGCGCCTCTGGGAAAGTGTATCCGGGTCTCTCTTCTGTTTGATGTCAACCCACTGTTTCTAACATGTTTGCCTTGCTGCTTTGAACTTGGGCTGATGTTTTCCCAGGTTATCTGGAAAGCAATGTGTCAACTGAGCACATGAACCATGAATAAGCTCCGGCTGTCTCTTTGCTTACCTCCTGCCTCAGGGTTAGGAGCACTGAAGAGGTGGGACATTGAAGAGGCTCCACAGAGGTTGGTGGTACCTAGATTGAGGCTGCATGGAGGCTGGATGGAAGCTGTGTGGGACTCACAGACTGTGTGTGAGGGTCTGGGGTTAGAGTCAGTGTGAACAGAGCTTTCCCGGGTACCCTGCCCACACCTCAGCTTTCAGGGCAGCCGTCAACCCCAAGTGCCTGCCTCCCAGACCCGGCTTCCTTTCCAGAAGTCCAGTGCTATCCCTGGAGATTTGCCAGGTGGGACCCACGCAGTCTCTGATCTCCACTGCAGTGACAGGCAAAAATGTCTACCATTCTGTCCACACGAGCTAGACCCCAGGACAGAAAATGAGTGGAGCCTTGTGACTGTGAGTGTAGCCTCAGCTGAGGCTGATACTACCACACAGGTATCATATAAGATGGCCAGCTCTTGCCATAGCCATAGAACTCTCAACTCCTACTCACTGGGTCTGTCCAGGCTTGACCCAAGAGGAAGATACCAGCCTAGTGAATGAAGGTCCTTTATAAGCTCCACGCCTTGGCTTCCGTGTGACATGCCTTTGGCAATGTTTCAATGACAACCACAGAGCTAAAAGGAAAGGATAATGGGATCTCCTTGGCATTGTCTAGAAGGGGCTCACACAGACTTGCCTGTGGAGTCTGAGAGAGGAGACTGATCTGGGTTTGTACTTGCTCTGAAGAAACCTGTCAGGTGGTAGTTTAACACAGGCTGGACCCATGTCTAGGGTGTCACCTCATACTGGACGTCCAGATGACACTTTCTCAAATGCCCATGGCTGTCCTCAACTACTAGAACTGCAGGATCACCCTTGCTCCAATCCCAAACCCCTGCCTATTGCTCACACCTGACCCCAGCTTTAGTCCCAGCTGAGGAGGAATGTTAATTGGCCAGGTGATCTTTCTGGAAACTTCTGGAACTTCATTAAGGCCCCTGGCCTCAAGTACTGCTTTTCGTGCTGTGTCTGGCTGGCTTGGGATAAGATGGCCAGACCTTCTCACCAAGTAAGTACTGCCTAAGACTCCAAAGGCTGCAGAGACGATCAGTTATGACCATGGAGGAAGCCCTGCAGCCCATGGCATGCCTGTCTTAACCACAGCCAGAAATTCAAGGGCCAGAGCCATGAGATGCGAACTTCAGGGAGGCCGGGTACCACATCTCTGACTGGACGGGCCCAGGAAGCAACAGCCTGGCAAGATGCAGCTAGAGTTTGACTGCTCCCCTGTGACCGTCTCAAGGGGACCAACAGGGGGCAGCAGAGGCCTCAGCACTCAGAGCACTGCCTTATCCAAGGTACAACCTGCTAGAACAAAGGCTCCCTCTGCATGTGGGGATGAGGGGGGCATCCTGCAGACCCAGGCTCCTCTACTGGAGCTCCTCAGACCTTCATTGGCACGGCATCTGCTCATTCCCAGGGTTTAGAAGCCCCGCCCCCCACACCTTTTTTTTTTTTTTTTTTAATCATGTTGCAGGGCAACTCAAAGGCCTGGATTCCTGAGCTGTCTTGGGCCACCACTGAAGGCAATATGGGCCTGTGGGAGTGATCTCAACTTCAGGGTGGCCTGCCTCTGGGGTGCACGGCCATGCTGCCTGGACAGAAGAGGGTTGCCCCACTGCTCTTCCCAGGATGCTATGTCAAGATGGCCGGATGGGTCTGATTCTTGGGGACATTCTTGGGACTCTGTTTATGTGTGTGCAGGGGGAGGGGTCAGCCCTTCTCTTGGGGATGTGGCTTCAGGGAGCAACTGTGGCCCATGCTTGACCTGGCAGAAACTGGGCTGACGGAGCTGGAGTTGCCCCCGGGGCCCGGGCCTCCCCCATGGCATTTCTGTTCCCAGTTCCTCTGACTGTTGCGGATGGGGAAACATGGCACCAGAATGAAGAGACAAGCACACTGGGCCTCGCTGGGCAGGGAGTCCTGAGAGCCAGGCACAGGGATGCTGGGGATGATGCCGGAGACAGACAGGGCCCAGCACAGCAAGGCTGGATGTAGGCTGGTTCTCAGGTGTAGACTTAGTCACTGGGGCATTCAATGTCCATCTCCTCCTCCAATGCACAGAATTATCCTTCAGCCAAGAAACTTCTCCAGCTCCCAGAGACACCAGCTGCTGGAGCCTTCTCCCAAGTGCCACCATTTCTGTTCCTATGTCTCCTCCTTCTTGTCTAGTCTATCCCAGAACTGACTACCTTCCGTGGGCTATGTGGGCTAGGGCAAGATGTCCAGCTCCACACACAGGTAGGTGTTTCTTCCCTACGTGGGAACCCCTCCTGAGGAGTGAGGCCTGCAGGCCATGGTGAGCGGCCCACACACTCAGAGCTATCAGATGAGAGGCTCCTTCCTCGATTTACTCACAGATGAGAAGATTCACACATCAACAAATCAAAGCTCAGGCTAACTCATAAGGCACTCTGTGCAGCAGCAGTGGGCTGAAATGGGAGGTGAGCAGGCACTCAACCTTCGTTGATGGGGCTGTGTCCCAGCACCAGGTGGCACAGACAGGCTTCTAGACATGGTCCTCGGGACCCAAGGCAGCTCGTCACGTGAGCACTGGATCCTCGATGCCGTGGTCAGGGTTGCAGGTGAAAGCAATGGTAATGGCGTAGCGGGTGCCCCAGAGGACCTTCTCCACCCGGTGCAGGTTCTCAGAGCCTGAGGTAAAGAAGGAGACTCGGCCTGGAGGGAGAGGAAAGAGGGGTGACCACTAGGCCACGCTTGCAGGATGAACACAACAGCACCGGACAAGGTGGTGACGCCCCGACCCTCAACTGCTGTTACAAAAGCCGAAGGACACAGAGAACTAAAGCAGCAGCCATATCAGCTCAGAACTTAACATCCAGGGAAAATAAAGTTTAAAAAATAATGAGAGGCGCCAGGTACAGTGTCTGTTCTGCATCCACGAGAACCTGGGCTCCTCCTCAGCACCACTGAGGGGAATAAAGAAAATTAGAACACTCTCAGGAACATTACTGCAGCCTCCTCGACACAGGTTGAAGGGAGATGCTCCCAGCTAGAAAACAGGATCCAGAAAAGGGTGGAAAATATTGGAAGGAGTGAGCAGGTGGGGCAGTGTGGAAGGAAACCCTACTGCTAATTCCCAAGAGAGGGAATAAATCATTTAAGGAGGAAAGGATAACTTAACAAGACACTATGGTGTTGGTTTATCATATAGCTGAGTAAAATATATGGAAATGAAAACACAGAAGTTACAGGAGCACTTGTAGGTGGAAGTGGGTCAGCAAAGCATCTTGGTATTTGCTTTAATTATTCCACAGATTCAATGTAACTCAGAACAAAATTTCTGCAGAAATTAGCAAGTAGACTCTAAAATTCATTTAGAAATGAAGCCAAAAAAAATTGGCAGCAAAAACAATTTTTAAAATGAGGACTGAGGGCTAATGCCACCTGTTTTCCAGATTAGGAAGCTACAGTGGTCGAGACTCTGTGTCGGTCACAGAGGGTCGTTTTGCTCGGTGGACAGAGCACAGCACCCACAGCCAGCAGCGTGTGGATGTGGTCTTTGGATCTGTGACAAAAGCCTCAAGGGTCACTTGATGGGTAAGATGTCTCTTCAACAAATGATGTTGAAACCGCTGGAAACCCATATATAATAAGTGAACACTGGCCCCTACCTCACACCATACACCAATATTATTTCAGCATGGATCAGAGCTTTAATATAAAAGCCATGAAGTCTCTACAAATAAACACAGAAAAAAAATCCTATTATCTTAAGGTGGTAAATATTTCTTAGGCATTAAACTATGAACACTAGAAAAAAAATCAGTAAGTTGGGCTGCTTGAGAACTTTGGCTTTGATCTCCTTCAAGAGATGAGGAAACAAAGCCAGGTGTGCAGCACACAACTGTAATCCCAGCCACTGGTAATAATGGTAGAGGGTCAAGTGTTCAAGACCAGCCTCATGAGACCGTCTCAAAACAAAGCAAAACAAAACAAAAAACAGACGGGGTGGGAAGAAGAGAGACAGCGAGACAGAGAAAGGTGTGAGCCAGGGAGACATGCGTGGGGAATGCATGGCTGCAGGCACACGGCCACAGCATCGCCCTTTCACAGGCGTGACTCCTCTCCCCTAACCGAAGCCTCTCCTGTGACCAGGTGACTTGGGGACAGCCAGAGGATATACAGAGGCTCAGCTTGCAGGATCCAACCCCGCCTCCACAGCTGCAGACCGCAGCTCACCGCCTAGTGAGGGCACACTGGTCAGTGTCACCTGACCTTCCTCACTGCTGGCAGACTCTCAAGACACCCCAGATGAAGGTGGTAACGCTGATACAAGCTAGTGCAGGCTTCAGGCTTCGTTTAATTTTAATGAACTCTGACAGCTCAACAGTCCATGCCTCTGAAATGACAGCTAAGTCTGAGGGGCCTCGGAGTCACAAAGGGTAGGACCCTTACAGTGGAATCAAAACGTCAGCCCCAGAGCAGAGACAAGGACAGACTGACAAGGACAACCAGCACGATGATGAACAGGGATACCCCAGTTCTCAGAATGGGATCCCTAGGAAGACTGCCTGATGGCCACCTACTTCCTTAAAGCGGGACTGAACATGGCGACTGAAAACCAAATCATAAAGTATTCCGAATGTCTCCTCATGTCCTCATAGTCCCTGCGTGACAGGTGACCAATCCCGAATGTCTCCTCATGTTCTCATAGTCCCTGTGTGACAGGTGACCAATCCCGAATGTCTCCTCATGTCCTCATAGTCCCTGAGTGACAGGTGACCAATCCCCAATGTCTCCTCATGTCCTCATAGTCCCTGAGTGACAGGTGACCAATCCCGAATGTCTCCTCATGTCCTCATAGTCCTTGAGTGACAGGTGACCAGAGCTTTGCTGGCTTTCAGTTCAGAGTGCTTGGGACCCCTAAAGGGTGACCTGGGGTTGCAGCACAGGGTGGGGACAAATTAACACTTGACTGACCACACCTCACCTACTTCAGAGAAAGGACTGATGGTAGCCTTTGCTGACCTGGGCTGGGGGCCCCACCACAGAGTCTAGGCAGCTGCATGATTTACAGTAGGGCCCGGGGCAGGCTAGAGAGTTCCATGGGTTGGGGGCATCAGCCATGCTCTCCTTACTAACATGCAATAGAACCCTGGTCACTAAGGCTCAGTGAGTCCCTGGCCAGAAGGCCCCTATGCGTGTGTCTCATGGACAGCCAGAGCTGGGATTGGAGGTGACTGGTAGGAACCTTGCCTGGCTCTCCAGGACTCTTCCCTTGAAGAGTTATATCTCATAATGAGTCTCATAATGAGCTTCGGTTGTGTGTGAATGGCTTCAATAGTTCTAAGTGCCAGGCTGGGCTGAGGCCAAAGCAGATACAAGGAAAGGAACAATGCACCCAGGGATGGCCATTGTCATGACTCTAGGAAGCTCATTATGAAACTAGATATTTGTTCTTCCTATAGTTTATGTTTTGACAAGGTTTCTAAAAGGCGGTGCTGGGTGTACACTCACAGGAGTGACCCTGGCAGTGTGCCTAATGCCGTACTTACCCTAGTCGGTGAAGCCAGAGGTTGGCACAGTCCATCAGCTTTTATCCCCATCTGGGAACAGGCTGGGTCTTGACCACCAGACAGCCCTAGACAGGGCCCGGGGGTCTCAAAACAGGTCCCTCCCTGTTCCCCTTCAGGAGACCTAAGTAGTAAAGAGTAATGTCTTGTGGTGGTTTGAATGAGTATGGGCTCATAGATTCAAATGCCTGGTCACCAGGAAGTGGCACTGTTTGAAAGGATTAGGAGATGTGGCCTTTTGGGAGTAGGTGTGGCCTTGTTGGAGGAAGTGTGTCACTGGGGGTGGGCTCCGAGGTTTCAAGAGCCCAAGCCAGGCCCAGTGCTCTCTCTTCCTGCTGCCTGAGGATCCAGATGTAGAACTCTCAGCTATTTTTCCAGCACCGTGTCTGCCTGTATGCCACCATGTTCCCTGCCGTGACAATGGACTACTTGCTGAAACTGTAAGCCAGCCCCAATTAAATGATTTCCTTTGTAAGAGTTGCTGTGGTCACGGTGTCTCTTCATAGTAACATACAGTCACTAGGACACGGTGTCTCTTCATAGTAACATACAGTGACTAGGATATGGTGTCTCTTCATAGTAACATACAGTGACTAGGACCTGTCCTCACAGCTATCAATCTCCAATCTGCAGGGTGACCATGGCAATGCCATACCCATCCTGTTCAGTCTCCGTGGTGCAGACTCCTGTACCATCTGAAGAACAGCACTGTCTCCTGGACACACCCTTCACTCAGTATGGGGCCTGGCCTGGTGTAGCCATTCTGTCCTCAGGCCAGCAATAGAGGCTCACACCACACTGCGGGAGTCCCTGAGCCCCAGCTGCCTCTAGGATATAGGTATGGCCTGCCCCATGCTCAGTGACAACCAAAAGGGAAAACAGTGACCTTTAATTTCCCATTCTGCCTTTTGGTTTAAAAGCCAGTGTCAAAGGCTGGAGAGATGGCACATCTGGTAAGAGCATAAATTATTCTTGCAGAGAGCAGAGAACCCAAGTTCAGTACCCAGCACCAAGGTCAGGCAGCTGACAACTGCCTGTTACTCTATTCAGAGAATCTGATGCCCTCTTCTGGCCTCTACAGGCACTGCATTCATGTGCACAAACCCACACTCATACACATAAACACAACTTTTTTTTTTTTTGGTTTTGAGAGACAGGGTTTCTCTGTAGCTTTGGAGACTGTCCTGGAACTAGCTCTTGTAGACCAAGCTGGCCTTGAACTCACAGAGATCTGCCCGCCTCCTGAGTGCTGGGATTAAAGGCTTGCGCTACCACCGCCCAGTTTCTACATCCTACTCAGTCCTAGGTTCAGTTCATACCTCCCCACTAGGACCTGGGCTCAGGCTCTCCAGGGGCATTGTCTGCTCCCTGGGGAGAACCATGTAGCATGGTGCTGGGGACTCTGGGTCTTCAGGCCACCAGGGAGATGAGCTCTGAGGCAGAACCCACAATGGTATGTAGCACACCATGTCTAACACTGCATTGAAACTGTCATTTAATCTTTCTTGTTTTCCTGTCTTTATTTTTTTATTTTTTGGATTTTTGAGACAGGGTTTCTCCGTAGCTTTTGATTCCTGTCCTGGAACTAGCTCTTATAGACCAGGCTGGCCTTGAACTCACAGAGATCCGCCTGCCTCTGCCTCCCGAGTGCTGGGATTAAAGGCGTGCGCCACCAACACCTGGCTCCTGTCTTTATTTTGAAGAGCTAGGGATTACAGGGCCTCATGCATAAGTACTCACCTCTGTGATGCTCCCCAGCCAGCATCACCTAATCTAAATTGTTAGGCCCTTCAAAAAAGGTATTAAGAAGTCAGGAGGCAGAGGCAGGCAGATCTCTTTGAGTTCCAGGCCAGCCTGGTCTACAAAGTGAGTTCCAGGACAGCCAGGACTGTTACATAGAGAAACCCTGTCTCAAAAAAATAATAAGAAAAAAAAAGGTATCGAGCATGCAACAGAGTCTGAGGAGATCCTGCACACCACTGTGATCCCCTAGGAGCCCAGCCCTGCCGGTCACACCAGCGTGATCCCCTAGAAGCCCAGCCCTGCCAGTCACACCAGCGTGATACCCTAGGAGCCCAGCCCTGCCAGTCACACCAGCGTGATCCCCTAGGAGCCCAGCCCTGCCGGTCACCCACAGTGATGCTGGACAGCTGAGTAATAAAGCTGGCCTCTTGGTGTTATGACTGGCAGGTAGACTTGGACAAACCCAGAACCAAACCCAAAAGATGTAGAGTAGTTGTTCTATAAACGTAGTATTGCCTAGAATGAAGCCCACCTCACCCACAATATGTGTATATGTGTATGTGTGTGTATGCATGTGTATATATATGTGTGTGTGTGTGTGTGTGCGTGTGTATGTGTATGCATGTGTGTATATATGTGTATGTGTGTGTAAATGTGTGTGCATGTGTATGTGTGTGTGTGTATGTATACGTGTGTGCTTATGAACATCTACAAATGTCCTAAAGCTGAGCTACAGACCTGTATCCCATACCCTAGGACAACCCACCAGCCTGTGTCCTACCAGCTCTGGGCTCCACTGTCTTGTTGGACCCTTCCTCCATGAACACAAAGCGCCCTCCGCCGAAGTCCTCTGAGTAATCCGATAGGTAGAGCAGTGAGGTGTAGTCAAAAGAGCCGTAGGTCACCTGCAGGGTGAAGCAGAATCGGTCAGACTTCTCGATTCTAATGGGGGAATGGGGCTCTTCTTAAAAAATTGCATTATTATTTATGTGTATGTGTCTGTGTCTGTGTATGCCATGTGTGTTAAGGTGTCCAAGGAGGCCAAAAGAGAGTATTGGATTCCCCTGGAGATCGAGTTATGAGCCGTTGTGAGTCATGCAATATGGATCCCCTCTACAGGATCAGCAAGCGCTCTTCACCTTTGAGCCGTCTCTCCAGCCCCAGAAATGAGGCTCTGGGCCCAGTTATGTTCCAGCAAAGGGGCATGAAGGGCGGGGAGCACAAAACAGAAGTTGGTGCAAACTGACTCCTACCCTGAGCATAGCAATGTGAAGTGTACTGTCTAGAAAAAACTATGTCAATTGTGATCAACTGTGGAGCCGTCCCAAACTTTATGTAAATTAAGATAACATGCTCACCTTGCTGTGTGGCCATCCCTAACTTCTCTCCTGGCCTCTCTATCTTCCCATACTGGACATCTGTCACACTGACCCCTAATTCCCAACCTGGTCCCTGGCACCCACCTGTCTACCTTCTCTTTGAAATTGTGGCATCTCGGGGAACCTTCTGAGAGACTCAGACAATTGTTAATGTGTGAGTAGCATGCTCCACTGGGTGCAGGAGCAAGTTTCCTGGAACACGCAGAGTACATGACATCACCCTGGGGACTTGGTGAGTGATGCGAGTCTTGAGGAGGAGATGGTAATGCTGACTGAGCAGGACCGTGGGCAGAGAGGAGCCTGTCCCATCATTCATTAGTGCTGGGCTCCAATTCAAGATTGGTGAGTTGAATTTCCGGAGGCCTTGTAGCTTTCTCCATAGAAGAAGGTGACACCAACCCCAGAATATGGAGGTTTGTACCCAAGACCCTCACAGGACCAGTGCTGACGGCAGGAAGAACTTCCCTTCTGTCCTATACAGTGCTACCGCACCACTGGACAGAGTCCCATCTGGAGCCAGTCAATCATGGGAAGAGCTGTACGCCTGGAATTCCTGTGCTGGTTTAGTACAACCGGTCACTTCCTCCCGCCCTACTGCTCCTGCATACACCCCTACACGAGTCCCCACCCCAGTTCTTACCCGGGTTTTGCTCTGGGGATACCCTAGAACAGAGCAACTGGATATAGAAAACCTTCAGCAGAAGCAATACTTAATAATGCATCAGAAAATTTGTTTTACAACAAAGCGACGTGAGCATGGAAAAGCACAAACTGGAAATATATTCAATGGGAAGCACAGAGGAAGCTGAGCATGGTGATCCACGCCTGTAATCACGGCTCTTGGGACGCTGCCTCCAACAAAACACAATAAACACACACAGAAAGGAGGGTTTGGGAGAAGGTCTGGGGGGTGATAACACTTGCTATGCCACTGAATAAAACATGACACAGTTATAAGGAGAATAGTCCTTACTTTTAAATATAACAGATGAAAATGCGAATATTAACCCACAAGTGGCTGCTGCTAGTAAGAAGGGTGCTGGAAAGCACGGTGGTTAATAGACACTTCTGGGCCACTGAGACGGCTCAGTGGGTAGCAGAGCTTCAGGGCAAGCCTGGGGCCTGGGCTCCAGCCTCTGAGCCCATGAAAACGTGGAAGAAAATCAATCTCACAAAGTTGTCCTCTGACCTCCATGCATATGTCCACACACATATGCCATGTACGTGTACACACACAAGGACACACAATAATGATAATAAATATTTTAAAACACTATTTAAAGGATGTTTCAGAATCTGAATATCTAGTTTCATTAGAAACAACATAAAGGATAGGATGACCCAGTGGGTGAAGTTTGAATTCAATCCCTGGAACTTGTATAAGGGTAAAAGGAAAGAGCCAATGATATAGGATTCCCCTCTGCATGCTTTGAATATGTTTTATAATCACTGGTTAATAAAGAAGCTGCTTCTGCCTACGGTAGGGCAGGATATAGCCAGACTGGAAGAGATACAGAGAGAGAGAGTAGGCGGAGTCAGAGAGACACAATGTAGCTGCTGAAGGAGACAGACACCAGAACCTTATCTGGTAAGCCACAGCCTCGTGGCAATACACAGATTAATAGAAATGGGGTAATTCAAGATATAAGAGCTAGCTAGAAATAAGCCTGAGTCATTGGCCCAACAGTATTGTAATTAATACAGTGTCTGTGTGACTCTTTTGGGTCTGAGTGGCCGAGAAACAAAAGAGCAGTCTCCAGTTACAAACCAACTCTCCAAAGTTTTCTTCTGAATTCTGCAGGTTCACCACGGTAAACCAAGCCCAGTAATAATAAATTAAATTACATTTTAAGGAAAGACAGCACTGCAGGTGTAGAATTGTGGCTGGCAGGGTTCTGTGGATGGAACCACTAACTTCGAGATCAAGTTTGCCATCAATTGCTTATCAGAAAAGGAAAAAAAAACTTTAAAAAGTATGATTCTCTAGAAATGACAAAACATGGTATTTCATGCATTTGTTTTTTTTATATATATAAAAGTATTTGGAGATGTCAGGTGGTGGTAGCACACTCCTTTCATCTCAGCCCTCAGGAGGCAAAGGTAGGTGAACCTCTGAGTTCGAGGTCAGAGAACTGGTCCACAAAGCAAGTTCCAGACTACACAGAGAAATCCTGTCTTGAAAAACAAACAGCAACATAAAACAACAACAACAACAAAAGAAGATGATTGGAGAAGGGATCCTAAATCTGGCCATGGCTGTTGTGCTGATTTGCCCAATATTCTCATCTTCTTATATTCTTTACACTTTTGATACATTGGATACATTATATTCTTTACACTTTTGAACCTTGTAGGATACATTGCTATTCAAACAGCCAAACTTAAAATGAGGCACACTGACTAGAAGTCATGTGACCGTGGTGCACAGCAGAACGCTGTGGCAGTCACTCAAATTTCCAACTCGTTCTGTTCCACTGAAGCATTTTCCCCCAGTACAGTGAGTGTCTCGCTATGTGGCTCTGACTGTCCTGGAACCCACTGTGTACCAGGCTGGCCAAAACAAACATCTAATTAGAAACACAAGCCTCAGATGCTACTCTGGTTCCCAGACAGACAGAACTTAGTCATGGGCCACGGGGATCTTGGAAAACTTTAAGACAGTGCAGTAACCACAATCCACCAGGCAGAGACAGAAACTTCACAGCCCAACAGAAACTGAGGGGAGCCAGGCATGCTGGTGCTAGCCTGCGATTTCGCTCCAGAGGTGGAGGAAGCACCATTGAGAAGCAAGTTTAAGGCTAGCCTGGACTACACAAAGATGCAATCTCAAAACAAGCAGAATTCTTCAATCTGAAAGCCACAGTGCACTAGATCTCACCTGATGGGAGCAGGTTTGTATAGGCCTGGGGCAGAGGAATAGAGTACACCTGGAGGGCAGAGAACTAGGGAAGTGGAGTCTTGGGGGATGTACCTAAAGTTCTGGGATTCTCTCATCACATTCCATGAAAAGAAAAGAAAGGTTAGTGCAGAAAAACCTACCTAAAGAAATAATGGCCACAAACTCTCCAGTGCAGTAACTATAAGCTCACACTCTACCATGAGCAGTAACCAAGCACCAGGAAAACCATTTTAAAGCTTTGGAAAGCGTTGAAAACTGTACATAGAGGGTCCGAGAGGCGCTCAGTGGGTAAGTAAGTGTGCCTGCTGCTCTTGCTAAGGACCTGAGTCTAGCTTCTAGCCGCACTCACACAGGGCAACCTACAGCTTCGAGTAACAATACCCCCAGGGGATCTGAAGTCATAACCATCTGTAACTCCCATTCCAGGGGATCTAATGCCCTTTCCTGACCTTCATGGGCAGCAGGCATGTATGTGATACACATACACACATGTGTATACATACATATACATACATACATATACAAAACACTCATACACATAAACAACAATAACAACAACAAAACCCCACAAAAACAAAAAAAATGCACATAGAGAAACATCATTGAGAGATGGGGATATAGCTGGTTGGGACAGAACTTTCCTAGAATGCTTTAGGTCCTGGACTCCATCCAAGCACCAAAAAATAAAATAAGAAAAATAAGAAAGGGCTGGAGAGATGGCTCAGTGGTTAAGAGCATTGCCTGCTCTTCCAAAGGTCCTGAGTTCAATTCCCGGCAACCACATGGTGGCTCAACAACCATCTGTAATGAGGTCTGGTGCCCTCTTCTGGCCTGCAGACATACACACAGACAGAATATTGTATACATAATAAATAAATAAATAAATAAATAAATAAATAAATAAATAAATAAAATATTTAAAAAAAAAAGAAAAGAAAAGAAAAATAAGAAAAAGTTGGCCAGGTGTGGCGATGCAGGTCTTTAATTCCAGCACTTGGGGGGGCAGAGGCAGGAATATCTCTGTGGGTTCAGAATGGTCTACAGAGTGAGTTTCAAGCTAACCAATGGGAAGAGAGAGAGAGAGAGAGAGAGAGAGAGAGAGAGAAGCTGAGCAGTGGTGGCGCAGGTCTTTAATCCCAGCACTCAGGAGGCAGAGACAGGCGGATCTCTGTGAGTTTGAAGCCAGTCTGGTCTACAAAGTTTCAGGACAGTTAGAACTGTTACACAAAGAAACCCTGTCTCAAAACAAAACAAAACAAAAAGAGGAGAAAAAGATTGTATACAGGTTTTCTTAGGCTGGTTATGGTTGGTTCAGGAACTGGATGAGCAAACTGCAGGTGGGAAAGTTGCAACTGTATCAGAGAGGGTCACAGGTAGAGAAGGTCCTGTTGGACAGAGACGGTCACAGGTAGAGAAGGTCCTGTTGGACAGAGACGGTCACAGGTAGAGAAGGTCCTGTTGGACAGAGAGGGTCACAGGTAGAGACGGTCGTGTTGGACAGAGACGTAAGCAGGAGCACAGTAGTCACAGCTATGCCCAGGCTGGAAGAACACACCAGGAGAGGTATTACTCTAGCAGCTAAGCTCTAAAAGGACAGACTTCACTGCAGGATCGGAAGTCTCCTCACTTTGTCAGCTCTATGCTGTTGCCTGGGAGCTATACTCACTCAAGGGCCCCTCAGTCCATATTTCATGAAATAAGAAGTATGTCCAAGCTCCTGCAAGAGGCACACCAGTGGCCCCTCGTGTAGATGTGATTTGGGGAGAAAGGATGAGGTCTTGGAAAGCTCTGGGCTCTGACCATTGCTGCTGGGCCTACACAAGGCACTGTGACAGAACTCCAGAGTTTCCTCAGAGACCTACGCCAGGTATGACAGCCATTTCTGAGTAGCTACTTGGAGGAGCCTCAGAACACACTGCAGACGGCAGATGCTACAAGGAGTGTCCAGTGTCCTGTATTGCAGGCAAGCATCTGCCACAAGTGACGTCAGAGAGAACACTCACAAATGAATATCTAGTTAATAAAGTTATGGGCCACAAATATGTGATGTGTGATGTGCACAAAATCTCAATCACATTAGAACACTTTCCAGCCTGCTGAATGATTCGATTAGCAAATCTGGAGTAGGAGAGAAGAATAATGCGACTCCAAGGGCCAGCTGCAAGCACTAAGTCACCACCACCCTCCCACGCCATCCTCAATTCCCCACTGCCTGCGTCCTGAGTTTAAGGACAGAATCAAGTGATTGATCAGCCCTGCTGGCACTGTGAGAACAGGAGCCTAGGGAAGAACACAAGGCCAATACCTCCTGAGCAAGGCTCCAAAGCCTGCTCTCTGTGCTGCTTCTGTGCCCATCAGTCACCATAACAATGGTCATCCCCTAACAGGAATAGGAATGTCCAGGAATGAGCAGCAGGCCCTCAAAGATGGGCAGGCCAGTGAGGGACAAAGGGAGAAAAAAAGGAAGAAAAAAAAAACTGGGATGGAAGGAAGACGTCCTGTGGGAATATAGAGACCTGGGCCAGAGCAGTAACAAAAGGGGCCCTCTGCTCACACGGTCCAATCAGAAAGGTTGTACATGAATTTGCCGACACGTATAGAACAAGGACGCAGCAAGGCCCATGCTGCTCCCCAGCAGCCACACACCAGCTGTCCTAGCCCTCAACACCCACCTAACTTAGACTGCACCCTAGAAGCCCGGAAGGAGAGGTCTGAAAGCGTGCACGTCGATGTTGCGGAGCAGTGCCTAGAGTTCTAGTCACAGAGAAGAGAAGGGATCCGCTTCCCAAATGCTCACCTTGTCCACGTGGGCATGCCAATACTCATCGTGAGCTGTCTGAGCCTCCGTGCTATTTATCCGGGAGAAGAATGTGGGCTTTGTCAGATACAAGGAGGATGCACGGATGCCAAAAGCTTTGGCAATGGTGAGCTGGACCTTCTGCCGCACAT
This sequence comes from Alexandromys fortis, assembly GCF_014885135.2. NCBI lineage: Eukaryota > Metazoa > Chordata > Mammalia > Rodentia > Cricetidae > Alexandromys > Alexandromys fortis. The sequence continues at coordinate 47,652 of NW_026068216.1, forward strand.
CCCTGCATGGGACACAACGGATCAGTCATTTTAAATGTTTTATGGAGTGAAACCGATTGGGATATTCTTTTCACTTTTCCTCCCAATTGCAAATCTTCACTTAACTCCTGAACCACACAGAATATAGCAGACCTTTGGATAAAATCAATATTTAGTGTTTTCTACTTTTAATTCTCTTGTATATTATCTACAAGTAGCAACGTCTATAGGGAGCATTCCTGAGGCTGACAAAGACCTTCATGCTTGCTGTGGCGGTAGTCACCGTGATTGTCACCCAGAAACACAGTTTCCTGTCCCACTGTGCCGGCTGTCCAGGAGTTCACAGTTGTCCAGGTTCTATGTATGGCATAGAAAGTGCTCTCCCTGCTCTCTGTGGTAAGAAGGTCTGTGTCCACGATGCTCAAGAAGAACATATTACTCAACTTTGTTTTCCTGTCACATTAGGTATTTTTGTAGTTGTTGTTGTTTTGAAGGGGTTGGTTTTGTGGTGGTTGTTTCTGTTTTCTTTTTGGATTTTTGAGAGAGTTTCGCTGTGCAGCCCTGGCCATCCTAGAACTCACTCTGTAGACCAGGCTGGCCTCAAACCCAGAGATCTGCCTGCTGCTGCCCCCTGAGTGCTGGGGTAAAGACGTGCGCCACCACTCAGCGTTATTATTTTTTGTGTCTTATAAACTGCAGAACTTACAATGTCAACATATCACAGACACTTCCTATTTAAGTCAGTGTGTGCACACTAGGAATAAACAAAGAACAAAATAAACCAATGAGGGCTAGGAATGCAACTGGCCAGCTGGACACAGTCATGGGCTATGGCCCAAGTCTTGAGAGTATCACAGAGTGAGCTATGGGCAGAGCGCAACCCTTGAAAGTTGCTGCAAAGCTCCTGATGGCTCCATTCCACTTGCAACAGTAGACTTAAAGAATGATACACGGGGCTGGAGAGATGGCTCAGTGGTTAAGAGCATTGCGTGCTCTTCCAAAGGACCCGAGTTCGATTCCCAGCAACCACATGGTGGCTCACAACCATGTGCAATGAGGTCTGGTGTCCTCTTCTAGCCTGCAGGCATATATGCAAACAGAATGTTATATCCATAATAAATAAATATAAAAAAAAGAATGATACATGGCCGGGCAGTGGGGGCATACACCTTTAATCCCAGCACTCAGGAGGCAGAGGCAGGCAGATCTCCGTGAGTATGAGTTCGAAGCCAACCTGGTCTACAAGAGCTAGTTCTAGGACAGGCTTCAAAGCTACAGAGAAACCCTGTCTCCAAAGACAAAAACAAACAAACAAAAAGAAGGATACATGTATTCTGCATTAAGTGATAACTTGCTGTTGCCACTGCCAGGTGTGCAGAGTTAGTCCAGGCCCTCACCTGCTCTCTGAACCAGAACCTAAGCTTTGTTCAGTAACTGTTTCCCTGGGGTAATGAAGGTGAATACAAGCTATGCTGCCAGGCAACATGGCTGGTGATGAAATGATATTGATCATGAGAGATGGATGGGCAGAGGGCTACAAAGGGCAGCAGGAGCTTGGTGCTCTGGCAGCATGTGCAGTGTCTTGACTGGTTCAACACACACATGCTCATACATGGTTACGGGTAAAGCCTGGAATTCTGAAAAAGATCAGAGTGCGGTACCAGTGCCCTTTTTGGTGATGTCATGCTGCGGTTAGAGAGCATTAGTAACAGGACTAACTAAATAGATCGTGTATATAATCTCCCTGAACTATTTCCTATGCTGTAAGACATTCTTTTAAAAATAATCTTATTTATTTTTATCTCATGTGTACCAGTGTTTTTGCCTGCATGTATATCTGTGTGAGGGTGTCGAATCCTCTGGAACTAGAGTTACAGACAGTTGTGAGTTGTCATATGGATTCTGAGAATTGAACTTGGGTCCTGCTGTGAAACAATCTTTGTACACTGTAAATATGGGTTTTTTGTTGTTGTTGTTGTTTTGATTTTCGAGACAGAGTTTCTCTGCAGCTTTTGGTTCCTGTCCTGGAACTAGCTCTTGTAGACCAGGCTGGCCTCGAACTCACAGAGATCTGCCTGCCTCTGCCTCCCGAGTGCTGGGATTAAAGGCGTGCGCCACCACCACCCGGCAATATGTATTATTCTTATTGGGTAATAAAGATCTGACTGGCCTACAGCTGGGGAGGAGAGATTGGGCAGGAGAACCAGACTAGAAAAATTCTAGGAAGAAGCAGGGCAGAGTCAGAGGAGTCTCATCAGGACACACAAAGGGAACAAGATATGCTGAAGGACAGGTAAAGCCTCAAGCTACATGGCAATACATAGATTAATAGATATGAGTTGATTTAAGTTGTAAGAGCAAGTGAGTAATAAGCCTGAGCTACCAGCCGAGCATTTATAATTAATATTGAGTCTCCATGTCAGTTATTTGGGAACTGGCAGGCAGGAAAGAAAAGTCCACCTACAGGGACCTCTGGAAGAGCAACCAGTTCTCTTAATCGCTAAGTCAACTCTCCAGTCCCCTGTAATACACACTTTAATAACCTTCAAAAGCTTTCATTTAAAAAAATTCCCTAGATAGGTGTAGGGCCCACAGGTCTACCCCTCCTCCCAGGATTCATACTGAGGATAGCTTGCAGTTTCTGGAAAAACATCTTGTTTGTTCCTGTGCTCGCTCTGCCCACCCTGGTGGTTAGCTACAGGGGAGTTGTTTGCTCTGTCTTGAGCTGGTAATTTCCCACCTGCCTGGGGCATTTTCACTGTGCAGCAGTTAGGTATATAAGGCTTTCTCTAAGCTTGGATAAATGGCATTCTGCGTTCTGTCTTCACGAAAGACCCACGTCTCTTGTGTTCTTTAATCTCCAGACCTTTGCCCGACTCGTGAACTGTCCCATAGTGCAGGCGCTACAGGCGGAGGCCCACATTGAAATGGGGAAGTAGGAACCCCTGAGAGATGGCCCTTGGAAGACTGGCCAGCAGGTGAGATATTGATGGTGAGTGTTAATTGAAGATGGGTGCTGGTAATTTTGTTCAAGTATTGACTGACCAATTGAAGTTCTTTTAACGAAGCAAGGCACTGCTATTAAAACTAAGACACCACAAGAGTTCGTTAAGACAGTTTTATAGTTTAGTCCCACAAGCTGGGGACTTTAATATTCCTGATTGGGAGCAGGTAAAGGCTGATCTCCAAAAAGCTAAAGCTAAAGAGCAAGGACCAGAAGAATTCCCCATAGCAACTTTTTCACTATGGTGCCTAGTCAGAGATGCTCTTCTCAGTGATGATATAAAAGTAAAAGAGCAATTAGAGAATTTGGTCAAAACCTTTGAGGAGATTCAGGATGAAGAATCTGTGAACTCTATTAAGAGCTTTGAGGAGGAAAAGTTAAAAGTACTAAAAGGATACAGAAGAGGAAGAAGAGACTTTAGAAAGGGAGATTGTAGCGTTAAAAAAGAGGTTGGAAGAAGAAGGAAGCAGACAGGGATGTCTCCAAGAGACCCCTGCAGCAGAATCCATTCCTTGACACTTCAAATCCTTCTGCTGCTACCTCCATTGCTGCTACCCCTACTGACTCAGAGGTGGAAATCCGAGAAATCCAAGATACACTAAATAATCTAAGTAGAGAGGGGCAAATTTATCCTGTCATGGGGATTATTGATCCGCAAGGACAGCGGATCAGGCAGCATAACCCTCTGGTCTTTAAGGACATTAAGCAACTACAAGAAGCAGTTATGGCCCATGGGACTCATGCCCCCTTCACTGTGGCTTTAATGGAACCCTTTGTGGAACTCAACCTTACGCCCAGGGCATCAGATGGGCACTGGCAAAGAATCCCCCGTTTCTGATGCCGGTGGAACTGGATAGCCTTGTGTGGCCCTGTGTTATCTATCCGTTTCGGCCCAGGTAAACCTGCTGTGCCTTTGGATACCACCCAAAACAACATCACGGGGATTTGGATTCTAACTGGAGTCCTGTGTTTCAGAAAATTAAAAACCTCAGGAGCCTGCCTAACGATTTCAGTTCCATTGCTGCAAGCGGTTGCCTCGCACTCAGCAATGCTCCTGTTGCTGATTTTGGTCCTAATGCTACCAGTGTCTCCGTGGTAGGTCTCAGGGAATCCTATTTAGCAAAAAATTGTACTTTCCAGGCGGGGGTTTGTGTCATGCCCCTTTCTTTTTTGTTGTTTGATCATCCTGCTAATATTTCTGGAAGTTTAAGCTGTCCTGAGGTTTGTCAACTGAGGAATTGCTGGGGTGGTCCGAGTGCCGGGGATTGTTCCTCTACCTGTCAACACATCCCATGATGATCAGCCCATCCTGCATCGAGCAAGAAGAGATTTTGGCGTCACAGCAGCCTTAGTGGCGGCCACGGCTATTGGAGTCACCATTAGTCCGTTGCTACTGCTAGCATGGTGGACACCTTATCGGGGCAGGCTGCAAATGCCTTGGCCACTCAAAATGATATTAATAGCCATATTCACAAAGGAACACTCTGGGAAGCTCACACGCTATCCTATTCCCCTTCATTTCATTACAAACTTAACAGACACAGGGAAAATGCTTAATGCTGCTATTCACAGACCCTGGAGGGCACAATTTCTTAATCTTATGCACAAATTGGCTCATGAGATTATTCTAGTTAATAATACCAGGGTTCCCCCCACCAGCGCTGAGACCTTACTTAAGGGGCTCCAACTTGCGGGCAGACTCATTAAGGATTGAGCAGGCACAGCCTCCTGGGTGTGCTTATGTGTGCTGGGAGCCTTCATCATCTTCATGTTTTTACGGCACCAGAGCCAGAGGCAAGCTCAGGTCAATTTCGCCACTCGGCAAATCCTCTTGCTATTGCCCCGGAGGATCCTTCAGTGTCAATCTAGCTGAACATGATGGAGGGTGACTAGTGAGCCAATGACGGGAAAGGTCTTTGGGGGGCTGCCCCAACCTAAGACAGGAAATGTGTTTTGACCTGGATGCTTTCCCAAGATGGGTAAGGGGTGTTGCCTGACATCCAATGCCACCCATGACAGGCCTAGTCATGTGATTTATAAAAAGGGGGACCTGTAGGGCCAACAGGTCTACCCCTCCTCCCAGGGTTCATACTGAGGATAGCTTGCAGTTTCTGGAAAAACATCTTGTTTGTTCCTGTGCTCGCTCTGCCCACCCTGGTGGTTAGCTACAGGGGAGTTGTTTGCTCTGTCTTGAGCTGGTAATTTCCCACCTGCCTGGGGCATTTTCACTGTGCAGCAGTTAGGTATATAAGGCTTTCTCTAAGCTTGGATAAATGGCATTCTGCATTCTGTCTTCACGAAAGACCCACGTCTCTTGCGTTCTTTAATCTCCAGCCCCTTGCCTGAATCACGAACTGTCCCATAGCGCAAGTTGCCTCTGGGTAAGGACAGAGCAAGAATCATGTGGCAGGTGCTGGACTGAGACCAACAGCAAGACGTGTCTGCTATAGAACCAAGAAGGCTTAGAAGGTATTAGTGAGCTGTCCATCTACCCAGAGACAAGCTGAGCTTTGTCTACATCCACAGGTCTCGATCCCTCACACAGGAGCCATTGCCCTGGCCTGATGTGACAGGACACCAGAGAGCCAATCTCAGCCCACTGGAGTGATATTTCATTTGTATTTTAATAAATAAAGCTTGCCTGAAGATCAGAGAGTAAAACAGCCCCACCGGTCTGTCTTACAGACCAGGGAGTGGTGACACACACCTTTAATCCCAGAAGCCATACTAGTTTGCCACAGAAACACTGTGGTGCACGCCTTTAATCCCAGCACTAGAGGGGAATATAAGACAGGAGGAGTCAGCTCTCACACAGTCTCATTCTGAGATTCCTGGAGGCAGGATCGCCATTTCAGACTGAGGCAGAGGTAAGAGCCTGTGGCTGGCTGTTTTGTTTTTCTGGCCTTCAGATTGAACCCCAATTTCTGCCTCTGGGTTTTTATTAATTGTGTTACAGCTCACTTTGCATCTCTGGGCCCACTCATCCCTTCTCACACTTCATCTTCCTTACCTATATAACTGGAAGTCCTCCTCAGAGAAGATATTTTGTACTTTATCCCCAAAGTATCTGTGAAATAATAAATAACATTAGCAGATATAGCATGTTAATAATACTTTCCTTGCCTTAAAAACAAACAAACAAACAAACAAACAAAAACCCAGGGTCTCACTCTGTAGCTCAGGCTGATCTTCAACTTGGGGTAACCCTCCTGCTTCAGATGTCGGGAATAAACTACCACACCCAGTTTTCTTGTTTCCTTCAATCAGACTTTCATAACTAATCAGCAAGTCTCCAAAAGCAGGGCTGTCACAGCACAAGAGTTACTCCCTTTCTATAGTAACCACAGTTTTATGGAGAAGGATTGAGAGGAAGGACGGAGAGGAAGGACGGAGAGGGAGGACGGAGAGGGAGGACGGAGAGGGAGGACGGAGAGGGGAGAGGGAGGACGGAGAGGGGAGAGGGAGGACGGAGAGCAAGGACGGAGAGCAAGGACGGAGAGCAAGGACGGAGAGCAAGGACGGGGAGGAAGGACGGGGAGGAAGGATCGGGCTATCACAGCATGGGAGTTATTCTCTTTCTACAGTAACCACGGTGTTAAGGAGAAGGATGGGGATAGAAAGTGAGAAGGATGGAGAGGAAGAAAGGAAAATTGAGGGAGAAAGGGAAGTCGGCAGAAAGGAAGAAAGGAAGGGGATGGTGACAGTGAGGCCAAGAACTCTCCTAGGCCTCTCCGTAGCCCTTGAAGAACTCTCGGCTTCCTGAGACCCATGCAGCCACCAGGCGCCCACCTGCTCCCTACTTCTGGCACTTCCTCCAGCCTCTCACCTGTACAGGTTCACAAAATGTTTCCCAACAGACAGGGCCCCAGAGTGCAAGTCCAGGATAGATGCCTGAAAAAGACGTGTGTGTGCGTGTGTAAAACAAGTGATGGTCACTTTAACAGCCAAAGTTGAGCCCAGTTACCACAATCCACCATATAAACACCCTACCTCTGGCTTCTTAAAAACCTTGCCTTGTGCACTGTCTGCCTGGACAAAGATGTCTCTCTCTGCTGTCCAAAAGGGAAACCACATTTTTCCCGAACACTTTCAGAAACAGTCCCCGGACACACTTCCTAGACACATCTGGGAATGCTCACGGTGAGTCCCTGCCCACCCTATCGACTACTGCTTTCCTTCCCTCCACTAGGTCTGTCAAGGTAAAAATTACCACCTGACTGTCCACGTGTGAAGTGGGCAGTGTGACTGGTTTCTGCACACGTGTGCACTTTTGCATGGACACGAACTACGCCCATCTGTGAATCCTCTCTGCTCTCTGCCAGCCCATCCCGGACACCTGAGGCTCCACTTTCTGTAGGAGTCTAGCCGTGTCCTATTGAGGTGGAGGAATGGCAAACAGACCCTGTGATAGGCTTCTCTCCTTTAGCGTAACTCACGCTATTTATCCCAGCTCAGCACTGAGGCTGTCGCTCCACAAGGATGTGTCAAACCTGCTGGTCTATCCCTGTGATGCCTTGGATTTTTCTGTGCACTCTGGCCACATGCATGTGGGCATGTTCTGGGGGCTCCCAGTAAAACACTTTATATGGAACTACATTGCTAACTTTTAAGGACCGGCTAAAATGTTTTCTGACCCTCACCGCCCACCTCTGAGTCTTTTCCTATATCCCAGGAAGAAAGCATAGACTATTTTACCCCATGCATGCAGTAGTAACAGACACCAGGCCCCTTCCCTTACTCTCACAATTACTTAGCTAAGGTGTGGACACAATGTGGGCTTACTCAGTATTTACTGAACTTAACGGTATCAGGGAACGCTGAAAGAGTAGGAGAGAGGTCATTCTGACAGTCTTTTAGCAAATAATCTCCCTGAACCAAACTGAACAACATAAAAGGGATTCTACTTTCAGAACTCTAAAGAAAGAGCCATGGGTAAAGTCGGGCAATCACAGAAATACTTTGAAATTGGAGCAAAGTCTGACAGCCAACCTTCCCAAAGGCATGGCCTCTTCAGACTTGATTTGGGCCAACTACAGACTGCAGCACAAAGCAGTTGTCAAGATACACAGGGAGAGGAACTCATCCTCAGGTATTTCCTCACACCAAGTAGAGACCAAGTAAGAATCCACACCACTACCAAGGTCCCAGTGGCCACCATCTAGCTGACCATTTACAGATGTGCGGCTATCTCAGTTCATTCCTATGGCTGTACCAACATTTACAGACATGTAGCTAGCCCAGTTCATTCCTATGGCTGCACCAACACAAAGTGAGGACTTCCAGCTGTACAAGTTCATTCTCCCACCCCTGAGGCCAGAAGTCTAGAATCAACATGGGTTGGAGGCACTCCTTGGTTTGTGGCCTAAGCTCTAGGGCATGGTCCTTCCTTGTCCTCCAGCATCTGTGGCCCCTGGCTTTCTTTGGTTTGTGGCCACATCAGCCCGCTTCCCACCTCCACGCACCCACATATAGGCTTTCTCCTTTCTTTGGCTGTCTCTTATACAGACACCTTGTCCTTGGACTTGGGGCCCCTGAGAGGGACTTTCCCTCAATTACAACTACAAAACCCCCATTTCCAAGTTATATCCCAGGTTCCCCGTGGACACACCAACCTGTTCACTGTGTGATCTCCCATTGTGAAAAGGACAGCAGGCTGCTGCAGGAGGACCCATCTAAGCATCATAAGGGGCTTGGCCTTTCCCAGTAGCCACCTGGCCACCAGGCTTCTGACCTCCCCCTTTCCCACCCCTCCCCATCCTCCCTGTCCCTACCCAGAGTGTCTAAAATGCCAATGCTTAAGCCAGGCAGCCTATGACAGCCTGAAGAGATGGCCATGTGTGACTTAACACATATACTCTTCCCAGAGGGATATATTTTGTGCCCACCAGGCAGAAGGAACCCCAGCCACTATCTGAGAAACACTATGGACAGATCAGCCCATGTCTGAGGTGGGGAACAGAGAGGACCCTGTGCAGCCAACACTTTTTCCTTCCCTTCCAAAGAGAGAAAACTTAAAATGTATCCAAAAAAAAAAAAATGGGAACAGGAATCATGGCAACTCACCCCTCCATCTGATCCACCTAGGGAGAGTCCCTTCTCTGCTATTCTGTGGGGGAGAAAACTTTAAATCAGAATTTAGTTGACAGCATTGTCCATAAGGTATCTAGGCAAAACATCAATCAGTATAATAGTGCCTTGTTTATAGACTCTGCATGTTTAACATTTATGACACAAACAAACTCAAAACTGTAACTTTCTAAGCTGATGATACATCATCCTCTCGCTACTGACACACGGCCTGCTTAAAAACCACTGGCCTAATTCCTCACCATAGAAGGTACCATTTAGTTTGTCTGTGACCTGACAGCTCCCAGGTCAATGGAGATTTGGAAGTCACAGCTCAGACTGTAAAAGAACCACACCAGCCCAGAGAGGCCAACCCTCCTGAAGAGCATCTTTGACAAGGCCACCCAGTAAGGCTCTTGGTAAAGCACTGTAATCCTCAAGTATGGCAGAGATACAGGATGAGGGTGGGGAGAAGGAAAGAGAGGACAGGCTCCTTGTTGGGCATTGTAGCAGGATCAGCATGAGGAATGAGGATGGAGGAGGAAGGGACTCAAGGTCCAAATGAAGGGTTGCATGTCGAATCTGACAGCTGGTCAGGAAACCAAATCTTTCTTCTTAAGATCTTGTTTTTAAAATCCCCACAAGGAAAACTCCAGCACCAGCTGCTTCTTAGATAGCATTCATGAACCACAGAGGGATGAAATGCTATCCAGTGGTTATCAGCTGAGCTGGAGGAGGCCTTGTCTTCACAGAAGAGTGAGCTTCGTGGAGGGGAGGCTCCATCAGCAGAAACATTGCAAAGGCCACAGCACTTCCTCCAAGGAAGGAGGAAATAGGAAGCCTGCCCTTTGACCCCAAAAACCCTCAGGGATGATCCACAGAACCATGAGACTCTCGACTCTGTTGCTGCTCGGGCTCACTCCCCACTTACTGCTATACCCATGTATGCCCTGGGCAAAGTGCAGAGATGCATGAGTACCTGCGAATCTGCTCCGCCTCCTCCCTGGTGATTACCATGTCAGTGACACCTCTGCCACACTTCCTGGGGGTGCAGCCTGGAGGACGAGAATCAAGGAGAAATGCTGACTACCAAAGCCGCTGTCCCAAGATCACGGCTGAGCTGGCAAGGCCCTCTGTTGTGACTAGGGAGAAAGTTTGGCTAATACACCTAATTAAAAGTTAACTTCAGATAAACAGTGGTAACTTTTCACCAGAACTGTGCCCTGTGCAGTCTTAGAGCTCACATCTCCTTCCCACCAGCTGTCCTGGGTTTCTCACAGACCCACAATGGATAGGCTGATCCCAGCACCAGTCGCTGCCCCCAAACCCTGGGAAGACAAGGAAACCTCCAAACATTGCATTGACATTTTTGTTTTGCTTTGTCTTGTTTGTTAGAAACATGGTCTTGCTATGTAGTTCATGCTGCCTCAAATTTAAGAACTTTCTGCCTCAGCCTCCTGAGTTCTGAGATTACAGGCCTATACTAGCACACTAACAGTTTGGCAACATTCCTTATCTTGTTTGCTGGTTTGAGCACTCTTAAATACCCCCTGGAAAGTTCTGGCACAGCCCAAGCTGAACCTGCCATTCTGGTCACTATGCTTCTCCAGGACCACAGCACCCGCCTGCCACATTCATCTCTGTATCTCCTTCCACCTCGGGGTCATGCAGACACTGAGAGGAAGGAAGTTAGAAGCAGCTTAGATGGGGCGAGTGTGATGGGGTTCGTGGCCGTGGGGAGATGGACAGGATGGAGTGAGCTCTGTAAAGTTCTTACTGATGAGATGGGACTGTAAACTGAGGGGGTCCTCCTGCAAAATATGCTAACTCTGGATGGGAAGCTGCCATTCATTTATTGTGTGTGTATGTGTGTGTGTATGTATGCACCCGTGTGCATGCGTGTGTGTGCATGTGTGTGTTATAAATTAAGATGTTTGAATGAAAGTCCTAGGACAGAGCATCCAACACAACAGAAGCATGCTTATTTTACTGACTGCTGAAGGAGAAAGTCAAGCACCCTTCCTCCTTGGCCACCCAGTCCACAGAGCACTCCAGGGCCATCTCCCATGCCACTGTGTGCTGAGTTCTTGTGTATCACGACAGTGCCCCCTAGTGGAAGAACATAGATTCTTTCCTTCATTCAAGTCCAAAACATTGAATAAAAAATAAACCATTCTGTTGTGGAATATCAGTTTAAGATGTGTTACATTTGTTTATGCTGTGGAATATTTATTTAAAGATGCAAAGATGTGTTCCATTCTTTTATGTTGCATTTGTTTAGCTCTGTAAAGCTGTGCTACTTTGCCTGCCTAAAACACCTGATTGTTCTAATAAAGAGCTGAATGGTCAATAGTGAGGCAGGAGAAGGAGAAGGGCTGGCAGGCAGAGAAAACAAATAAGAAAAGAAAGGAAGAGGAGAGAGCAAGAAAAGGGGAAGGAGAAGACGCCGCCAGGGGTCAGTCATCCAGCTATAGCCCTGACTCTGTGGCTCCTTCTCTATTTCCCCAGCCACAGAGTAAGAAGAAAGCAAGGTATATAAAATAGAGAAAGGTAAAAGCCCAGGGGCATAATGTAGAAGAGAAATGGTTAAGTTAAGAAAAGCTAACTAGAAATAAGCCAAATTAAGGCCAGGCATTCATAAGTAAGAACGAGTCTCCATGTATTTATTTGGGAGATGGGTGGTGGGCCCCCAAAGAGCAAAGAGAAAAAAACCAAATAGACAACTACAACATTCTTATGGTTTGTTTAGAGCCAGGTCCTGCTGCAGAACAATCCTTCCATACACTGCAAATTGCACTGTTATTTGTTCAATAAAGAAGCCGACTAGCCAATAGCTAAAAAGGATAATAAGCTCAGACAGGAAAACCATACCAAGGACACTGGGAAGAAAAAGGGCGGAGCCAGAGGAGTTGCCAGGAGATGCTCCAAAACAAGTTGGAGGATAGGTAAAGCCACAAGTCACATGGCAATATGTAGAATAATAGAAATGGGTTAAGTTGTAAGAGTTAGCTAGTAACAAGCCTAAACTATTGACCAAGTATTTAAAATTAATATTGAGTCTTCATATGGGTTATATGGGAACTGGTGGTGGTGGGGAGTCTGCCTACAAGACCCAAAAGCTACAATTTATCTGGGGGGTACAAAGAATTCAAGAAAGCAGCAGTCCAAGAAGGCCTGCACCCCACAGGATCCATCAGGCCCAGAGGTGTGTGTTCCCCAGGGTGCTGACTGTCCTCACCTGATGCTGTGGCCCTGACTCTGTGGCTCCTTCTCTATTGCTCCAGGGCTCCATTCTATAACCAGCTGGCTGCTCCTTCCGGCCTCAACCAGGGCCATAGGTGGAGCTGCAGAGCTGTGACCTGGGATGATGTTCTTCCCATCACACTTTCTGGGCGTTCCTTACCATCACCTTGGTCTCTCACGTGTCATCCTCATCTTTCTGGAACTCTTTTTTACATTTATTTATTATTATTAGTTATTATTATTACATTTATTATTTAGAGGTCAGAGTTGGTTCTCCTTACTCTTGATTCTCTTCTACCATGTGGGTTCAGGATATTGAACTGAGGCCATTGACTTGGTATTACGTACTTTTAATTGCCAAGCCATCTTGCTGACCGTTTCTCACCCTGGTAATCCTGTTACTTCTCTGCACACCGCCTCTGGGCACAGAAGCTTGTTGAGATGCTGTCTATACCAGAGTGCACCAGAGGGTAACCCTGAACTCTCTTTACTCTCCAACCCAGTGTGGGCTTGCCTACCTGGGAAGGGAAAATTCATCTCTGCCCAAATATACCATTTTTCAACCGATTCCAGTTGTAGCAAAAAGCGATGTTGAATTTCATTTCTGTCCCTTTGACCTTGTGTATATCTGTGTGTGTGTGATTGCAGGTGCCTGCAGAAGAAGGAGGGGCTGAATCTCCTGAAGATGGAGTTACAGGTAGTTGTGAGCTGCCTGTCAAAGGTGCTAGGAACTGAACTCAGGTCATCTGGAAAAGCAACAAGTTTTCTTAAATATGAGCCATCTCCACCATACACTCTTTTTTCTTTTCTTTCTTTCTTTCTTTGGTTTGATTTTTTGAGGTTTCTCCTGGCTGTCCTGGACAAGGCTGGCTTTGAACTCACAGAGATCCACCTGTCTCTGCCCCTCAAGTGCTGGGATTAAAGGTGTGCAGCACCACCGCCCAGCTTGTTTTTCCCGACCAGTCACTCTTTATTAAGAAACCTGTGGCACATACCTTCAAATCTCCGGTGACCATCATAGTCCTCCGAGCAGGGAACCTCAATGAACCTGCCCTCTAGGACCTCACCACGACGGGCCAAGACTTCAGCCACATCATCATTGGTCCCCAGACTACTCCAGAGCAGGAATGTGATCAGAGCAAGGCCGACTCCAAGGGCCACAGTCCTCAACCATGTCCTCTGTGACTCCTGAGGCAGCCGCTCCTTCTTGGTGCTGAGAATAGAAAACACAACCACTGAATGCAGCTATCTCAGTAAGCGTGCCGATCAAAACCACAAGATGTTCAACACTGACCCCTGATCAAAGTGGACGGACCCCTATCAATCTTGAGATATTGCCGGGACCCATGGGCTGATTATGAAGTAGGTAGTGGGAAACAGGAATATCCACCTGGGTCTACAATCCACCCAGCAGATCAGGGTGCCCATCAGACCTCGCCACGCCCCTCACCTGAGGTTCCGCCCCTCAGAGGAGCTTCCCAGGCTGAATGCGGCCTGTCTCCTCGGATCAGACAGGGCTGAGCACCGGCTTCAATGGACAAAATACGTGGGTTGACCATTGACACCTCCTGCCCAGCCCACAGAGTTCCCACCTGGAGGATTGCCACGATCTCTACCCTCCTGCATCTCTCTTTGATTGCCCCACCCCAAGCACGTGTCTCTACAAGAATACATGTGCACTTGAACCAACTTGCACGAATCAAATCCACTTAACTCGAATCATAAATCTGGGGCCAGAAACAGCACAAAAGAATATCAGAAATGATGTATAAGTTAAGATGCCCCTATGACCCAGTTCTGCGTGGTCTGTGTCTCTACAGATCTCTGTGTATAACTGGGATATATGCGTAGTGCTGTTCATGAAGGTCTCACGGGCCATAGGTCTTGAAATACACGCGGAGTTGTCAAGAGCTAGGTCCCTGTCCCCAAAGGCTCCATCCTTTGGATTCAGGTATAAGTTTGTCAGAGGCCCACAAGATCAGTTTCGGGCAGGTGAAGTGTGAAAGGCCGGGATGAGGTAACCAGCAGACATGTGGGGAGATGGGACGTGTACACACAGCAGAAGGGAGTTATAAAGGCCCAGAAATACCCACTCGTGAGAGAAACCTGCTCACTCAAACCCACTCCAAGGATGAAGCCCCCTGTGGTCAGGGTCCGCAGAGCTCCTTGGTGGGCAGCCACGCGGACATCCCACCGTGGGATATTTGCAGCAGAATACTCCAGACCACGCGCTCTAAGTCACGCCCGCCTGATCACACAGCAGTAGGGCTGGACCCATCCCATACCACGCCGGCTAGTCGTGACCACGCTCACACCCGCCACGCCCACCCCCCCACCAGGCTCCGCCCCCGGAGTAACCACGCCCACACGCCACCAGTCAGGCCCCGCACGCTATTGCGCGCGGCCTCCCGCGGTCCTCGCTACCTGTTCGCGCGCCGGCGCTCGGCTGCACTACTTCCCTCGGGAACTCTGGGTGGTCCCCTCCGCTGAGGCGCCATTGGGCCGAACCGCCGCGGAGCCAGGAGGGACACGAGAGCCGCTAAACCCGGGGCAACAGCCGCGACAGCGAGCGCGAGGCGGACGCGGTGCGGGGACGCGGGAGCGACGCGCTCGGCCCTCGGCCGGCTCGTGGCCAGACGTGAGCAATCGGAGGCCGAGTGGGGGGAGGGCGTGGCCTTCTTGGCCCTGGGCGCCACTGCTTGGGGGCGCCTTTGGAGGTCCGCGACCCCTCGGAGCGGTGCCGAGCAGTGCTGAGGCTCCGGCGTGGGTGAGTCAAGCCCGCAGCCGGACGGTGGGCTGTACCAGGATGGCCTGTCTCCCACGGCCGCCAACGTCTTCCCCTAAAGTTGCACTGAGAATCCGGTCAGGGACTTTGAACTGCCAGTCCTGCCTCTTGGACAAGTATTTCCTGGCTGCGAGTGGGCGGGGCGGGTCCCCTAAGGCTTTGAGTCCTTGCACAGGACCAGCAGGTGAAATCGTGGAACTGAATGCACCATCTCCTTTCCTTTATAATCCTTTGTGGTTTTGTAAAAGGTATACAACTGTTTCTTTAAGTTCCTGGCAGCTTCAGTATCATCCAGAAATTAATTTTAATGCAAACCACACTTAGCTCCGGCATGTGTAAAGCTTATTCCCTTTTCAAATTATTATTATCCCCAGGGCTTCTGGCATAGGGAGCAAGTGCTGTACCATGGAGCTAGCCACACTTCCTATCCCGCCCCCCAAATTATCATTGCCTTGTGTTTCCAGTATTAGGAATTGAACCTAAGGCCTTATGCATGCTGGACAAGTGTTGTATCACTAAACTATATCCCCGGACTTTGTTTTGCTTATTAATATAGAGACAGGGTGTCATTAAGTTGCCAAGGCTAACTTTGACTTTCCTTTATAGCCCAGGCAAGCCTTAAACTTCCATTGTTCCCTCCTCGGGTGGGGGTGGAGTGGGAAAGGTGTTACAGGTGTTTGCCACTGCTGGGCTTGCAGAGTTTTGGTTGCTATAAATCATAATTATCTCACAAGGAAATCAATGGTTTTCTATTTGGGGGCAATACACAAATACTGTATTTGAATACGGAGATAAACTTTTCGGTTTATTTTCATATTAGTAAAATGAGTTTCCTCTGGTGTAGTAGAGCAAAACTGGCTGTTATCAGAACTGAAAAAGAAAGGGGGAGGGGCTGCCTCTGCTCCTGGGTTGTAACTTGAGCTCTGTCCACCAGGAAGAAGACCCACATGAAGATCCTGCTATAGTAGTTAACAACAACAACAACAAAAATACCAACATGTCACGTGCCACGCCGTTTAAGATGAGATTCGTTCATTTGGACCTTAAGGGAGCACCTCCGAAGGTTTCGTACCTCTCTGAGGTAAGGACTCCATTTGCCTCTAGATAAGCACCTTTTCCTCTGTGACAGTGGGCACTGGTGACATAACCGTGGGGACCCTGGATCAGGCAGGGCAGCGACAGAGCATAGATTTTTCTTTTCCTCCCATTGCCCCTCAAAACCAGACAGAACAACCAGGATGGCACAAAGAACAGAAGAAACCACGATGTCTTTGTTGGGACTGAATTGTATCCACCAGAAAGAGAAATTCAAGTCTTAACACTTAGTGCCTGTACAGTGACCTGACCTAAAAACAGTCCATAGAGAATTGGCCAGTTAAGATGAGGTCATACTTGATTTCTATGAGTCTGAATAAAAAAGGTGGATTAAGGGGCTGGAGAGATGACTCCATGTTTGAGAGCACTGGCTGCTCATGCAGAGGACCCAGGTTCAATTCCCAGCACCCACATGGCAGCTCATTCCTGCCTGTAATTCCAGTTTCAGAGTATCCCACACCCTCACTCAGACATGCAGGCAAGACTCTAATGCACATGAAATAATAAAATAAAAAAAAGACACATTTGCAGGCCAAATACCAACACACATAAAAACTAAATGAATAAATAAATAAGAGTTACTTTTTTAAAAGGTGAATTATATGTTTTGGGGAAGCACACTATACACTTACCCATGTGTGTGCATGGGGAGATCAGAGGTCAACAGCAGATGGTTCTCTCTATCACTATATTTTTGGCGGGCAGGAACAGGACCTCTCACTGAACCTGGAACTCACCATTTCAGATAAACCCCATAATCTGCCTGTCTCTACCCTGCCAGTGCTGGGGTTACAGGCATACACCCCCATGCCTGGCTTTTACATAAGTGTTGGGGATCTAAACTCAGGTAGAAGCGGAGGGTTTAGACACGGGGAAGAGGAAAAGACACGCAAGAAGGACACCTGTGACAACAGAAGCAGAGACGGGAATGATAGTCACAGATCAGTGAACATGAAGGGTAGTTTTAACTACAGTAGGAGACAAGAAGGATGTCCTGCTACTTCCTGGCCTCCAGAACTATGAGAGAAAATTCTGTTATTTGAAGCTATTTCATGTGTGAACAGATCTTACAACCGTCCTCGAATAACAATACATTCTTCAACATGAACATAGTAGCACTTATCTGTAATCCCAGTACTGGAGAAGTAGAGGCAGGAGCTTCAGAAGATGAAGGCCAGCCTTGATCCTGAACTATGTGAGACATCGTCTCAAAAAAGAGGTGGTGCTTGGCAGTGGTAGTAAAGACCTTTAATCCCAGCATTTGGGAGGCAGAGGCTGGTGGATATCTGTGAGTCTGAGGCCAGCCTGGTCTATAGAGCTAGTTCCAGGACAGGCTCCAAAGCTACAGAGAAACCCTGTCTTGAAAAAAAAAAAAAAAGGAAAGGAAAGGAGGAAGGAAAAGAAAGTGAGGAAGAAAGCAAGCAAGCAAGGTGGTTCCTGACAGACCAGATCCTAGCACTTAGGAGGTGGAGACAGGAAGGTCAGTTCAAGGTCATCCTCAGCTACACAGTGATTTTGAGGCCAGGTTTTACTACATGAGAGCCCCTGTTTCAACTCATATCACACCCTTCCTACTGAAAAGGGGAGAGGAAGGAACAAGGAGATCTCTGACTCAGTAATCCTACTGGCATGCAAGCTGCAGTGACTCGGGCAGTGCCTCCCGGGAAGAAGGTCCATGGAGGTCTGGCCAGTGCCATCTGAACTCCTGTCAGATGTGCCCCCTCTGGTGCCATTTTGGAAATAGTCTTGCCCAGAGAATGAAGCCTGGCTTTTAAAGACATGGTCAGCGACATGACTCAGTGGATAAAGTCCCTTGCTACTAAACCTGACAACCTGAATGTGATCCCTAGGCCCCACAGCTGGAAGGAGAGAACCAACTTCTGCAAGGTGTCCTCTGACTGTACTCAGGGTCTGGTGTGTGTGTCCCCATACATACACATATATCCACACACACATAGACAAATGCAGTATTTTTAACTTGACTGTAGCTAACGACCAGCTTCAGGAAAATGGAAAGTAGATTTGCTAAGGGACATTTGAAAATGCAATCAGACACAGAACAAATGTTGGTGATTTTTAGAAAATAAATTTGAAATTAAAACACAGTATTTGTTATCAGTGAGAGGCTGATACAGGAAGAGGCAAGTGTGGGCTTCATAGTTCTAGATCAGCCTGGAGTGCAGTATGATACCCTGTCCCAAAATAACATCATATAAGTAGGAAGCAAAGACAGTCAGATCTCTGTGAGTTCCAGGACAGTGAGCACTGTTTCACAGACAGACCCTGTCTTGAAAAACCAAAAATCTGCTCAAGGGGCTAGTGAGTCCTGCCAACCTGATGACCCTTTATAAAGGAAGAAGAAAACCATGTCCCCAATTCTCTGATCTTCACATAGGCACTGTGCCCTCCCCTTAAATGAATATCAGTTCCTATCCCTCTCCAGAACATAGAAAGGAAAAAGGTGCACATTCAGCTAAGTCCTTCGTTGTTCAGATTGCCGTGTTTTTAACCCCTGTTTCTCTCCAGGTGTTTCCCCTATTCCACGCACTCGGTGCAAATGGTCTCCTCATT
Organism: Alexandromys fortis; assembly: GCF_014885135.2. Lineage (NCBI taxonomy): Eukaryota > Metazoa > Chordata > Mammalia > Rodentia > Cricetidae > Alexandromys > Alexandromys fortis. The sequence continues at coordinate 66,395 of NW_026068216.1, forward strand.
GAGTATGAAGACATGTTTCCCTATGAGGGCCGCCTGATGCTGCTGCGGGCCAAACATGCGTACAGGTATCAGAGCTAGCAGAGGGTCCCCAGAGGGCGTGAGGGCCTCTAAGAAGGATGGCTTGTGCAGAACTGTGGGTGGGTAATTGGAGTCTAATAGCTTACATTCCTTTTCTGACTTTCTAAGCATATGTCTTTATATAAGTTGGTTACAAAATTAAACATGTAGCCTGGTGTGGTGGCTGACACCTCTGCTCCCAGCACTTGGGGGGCTGAGATAGGATGATTGTTGAAAATCAAAGGTCAGCTTTGGCTGCAGAGTGAAATCCTGTCTCAAAAACAAAGCTGGCAAGGCAGTGGTGGTGTAGCATGTAATCCCAGTGCTTGGAAGGCAGAGGCAGGTGGATCTCTGTGAGTTCGAGGCCAGCCTGGAACTACAAATTGAGTTCCCGGATAGTCAGGGTTTTTACACAGAGAAAAAAACAAACAAACAAAATGGTGTATACAGGTAAAACACTCATACCAAAAAAATTTTTTTATTTAAGTAAAACATGGAGTGCCTGGAGGGGTGTCTTTGTGTTTAGGAGCACTTCTGCTTTTACAGAGGGTCTGGGTTTGGTTCCCAGGACTCACGTCATGGCTCACAACCACTTGTAACTCCAGGGAATCCAGTGTTCTCTTCTAACTTCCTCAGGTTCCCACAGGCACATGGCACACACAGAACGTGAGCACACACACTCACACACATGCAGGAAGTATTTTTTAGGTAAAGCATACACATTAAAGGTGGTCAAGAAGCATTTAAAAGAGAGAATGAACACCTGCTCTGACCCCATGGGGCAGCTGGAACTGGGCTGCCTTTAAGGCCACAATTGGATTTTTTTCTCATGTGTTTATGTGTCTGTCTCGTGTGTGTGTGTGTGTGTGTGTGTGTGTGTGTGTGTGTGTGTGTGTGTGTGTGCAAGTACATGTGGAGGCCTGACATCCCAAGACTTTATCACTCTCCACTTTATTTGTTGAAGCAGCATCTTTGGTTGAATCCAGAACACACCATTTTGGCTAATCTGGCAAGCCAGCTTGCTCTGGGATTGTCTGTCTGTGCCTTCTGAGCACTGGGATTAAAGATGGACCTCCATGCTCACCCAGCACTTACCTGGGTCCAGGGATCTGAACTCTAGTTCTCTTGCTTATGCAACAGGCATTTCAACCACTGAGTGATCTCCCCAGCTTCTCACAGTTTGATTTGAACCTTGGAATGTATAGGCAGGTGGGAAAATACTAAGCCTCTTACAGAAATCAAGATTAAAACAACTTTCAATGTCATTCTAGTTACTGAGTTGGTGAAGCCGGGGATGTAACTCAATGGTTGAGTGCTGGCCTAGCATACACAAGGTATTGGGTTTGATCCCAAGCAGAGGGTCGGGGGGTATAGATGTGGTCATTGCTGATTCTTTAGTTAGGCATGGAATAACTGCCTATGCTAGTCTCGAATGGCCCAGGTAGGAGCATGGACTGCCATCCTGTTTCAAAAAGTCCCAAACAAGCCAAAGGCCATGTTCTGTGACTGTGGGAAGTAACCACCATGCTCGAGGGCAGTATGGCTCTGGGTGTCCAGTTCCCCAGTGCACCTGCACATGGTGCAGGTTTGCCTGCTCGCTGTGCTTTGCTGAGTTCCAAACAGTGAATATTTGTCTTTCAGAGTAAAATAAAATCGGGGTGAGGGGGCTGAAGGGACCCTTTCTTAGGTTAAGGCTATATAAAAGCAGGTGAGTAGTTAATTTTGCTCCTGGGCCAGTCTGTCAACCCCTGTTGTGCAGGATGACCCTGTGACCAGTCCGTTTAAGATGCAAAGGGGCGGGGAAGGACTGGCTGGACTGACACAGGCCTCTGTGCTCTTATCACTCCAGCCCCTCTGAAGTTGCGGAGATCCTGCGCCTGGCCAAGCTCAATGAGCTGGAAGTGGTTCCCTTGGTGCAGACATTTGGACACATGGAGGTGAGCGGGAGGAGTGAAATTTCTGGTGTGGGTGTGGGTGTCAGAGACTGGGCTTGGGCTCCAGTGTGAGGCAGCAGGGCCTGACAGGATAGGCATAGGCCTGCCGCCTGAGCCCCTCTTCTCAGCAGCACCAGCCTGTCACTTTTGGTCAGGGAAGCTCTGCTAGGAAGAAAGGAAGGAAGCCTTGCATTTTCTGCTTGTGTCTTTTTACCAGTATTCAAAATTATTTCTCATATGTAAGACAACTGAGAAGCAAACCTGGTGTTGATTTAATGGCTTGTAGGATGCAGTTGCAGTCATTCCTCTACAATAAAATTTAAAAAGAGAAAAGGACTGGAGGGGCTGGAGCTGTTAAGATCACTGCCTGCTCCTCCAGAGAACCCAGGTTTGATCCCAGTATGCACAAGACTGCTCAAAACTGCCTGTGACTCCAGTTCTAAGGGATCTAATGCCCTCTTTCTGGCCTCATAGTCTCTAGACATGCGTGGTCCACAGACCCCTAACCCTAACAAGCAAAACACCCATGTAAGTAAAAAGAAGCTAGAGATATAGCACAGCTAGAGATACTAGTAAGTCATCTAGTAAAGTAACTTATTTAGCACATGCAAGGCCTTGCGTTAAAGTCCCAACACCAAGGAGACTTAGAAGGAGGAGGAAGGAAGGAGAGGGGAAAAGGGAGAGGGAGGCAAACAGGGAAGGGAGAAGGGAAGAGGCTGATGAGGAACCAGCTAGAGGGTTTAGAACCCAGCTCAAGCAGAGTTAGAGGCTACTGCCCTGCAGGCTCTCAAGCTGTCTCAGCTGCAGCCATCTGCAAGAGACAGGAGTCACCCTTGCAGGCCACCCCGCTGGCCCTCAGGCACACTGTCAGTTAAGCAACATAAGCTTGGGACTCTTGCCAGGGACATCATGGGGACCAGGGTCCTTAAGCACCAGCTCCCCCCCCTCTCCTTGTCTCTCCATAGTTTGTGCTAAAACATGCAGCATTTGCACACCTCCGTGAAGTGGCTCTCTTCCCCAACACCCTGAACCCTCATGAGGCTGAGTCGCTAGCACTGGTAAAAGATATGATTGACCAGATTATGGGGCTGCACAGGGGTGCCCGGTGGCTCCACATTGGCTGTGATGAGGTGAGTACCTTCACTCTCAAGGTCTGCAACCTCTTTTCTTCAGACACCTTGTCCCCTGTCATGGCTTCTTTCTTTTCTTTTTTCTTTTTTTTTTTGTATTTATTTTATGTGTATGGATATTTTGCCTGCATATATGTCTGTGTACCATGTCTGTGTGTGCCTGGTGCCCTCAGGGGCCAGAAGAGGGTGTCAGGATTGCCTGGGACTGCAGGTGGCTATGAGCCACCCTGTGGGTGCTGGGAATCAAAGCTGGGTCCTCTGGAAGAGCTTCCAGTACTCTGAGCAATCTCTCCAGTCCCCTTTGTTTTCTTTTGGTTTAATTTAAAAATTTTTGAGATACAGTTTTATTACATTATCTAGGCTGGTTTGAACTTTTGATGCTTCTGCCTCAACCTGCCAAACAATAGAATTACAGGTGTGTGCCACTGTGCCAGGAACTATGGATTCTTTTAAATAGAGAAATAGTCCAAACACTAAAGAATAAAGGCGGGGATCGCCAAGGAGATAACCCTAATTAGGAGCCTGTCGTAGATGGTGTCTCTGGAGAGGAGTGTCACCTGGCATAGGCAGTCCTACACAGAGCCCAAGTAAGGACCCCACATTCCACATGTCACTACTGTCCAAAGGGACAGACTTCTTTACTTCCTCCTCCTCCTGCAGGGACAGAGCCAGTCCCAGCCGTGAACAAATCCATGCCCTTTCAGACTGTTCTAGCAAAAGAAATGCAGCTTGAGGTGTTGAGAGGAGAAAGTGTTGTTATGTTTGGATCTTGTTCCCCTGGTGTCTCTGTGGTGTGTCCTCCTACCTAGCCTGCCCAGCGGCTAGTCTCTACCCTTTCTCATCTGGCCAGATTCCAGATGTGGGCAGTGCTGGAGGAGCTCTGAGACAAAGACCACAGCCTGGGTTTGTAGGCAGTCAACTCTGAGATTTCCTCCACACGCCCCACCCTCGCCACGAGACAGGGTTTCTCTGTAGCTTTGGAGCCTGTCCTGGAACTTGCTGTAGACCATGCTGGCCTCAAATTTACAGAGATCCTCCTGTCTCTGGCCTCCCAGTGCTGGGATTAAAGGCATGTGCCACCATTACCCGGCTGAGATTTCCTCTTTTAAAAGGAAATTAGAGCTGGACATGGTGGCTGACACCTATAATCCCAGCACTTGGAGGCTAGGGTAAGAGAATTGCCACAGATTTGAGACCAGCCTGGGCTACACAGCTTGGGCTGTGGTATCTCAAAATAAATCTGAAAGTAAGATTTGAGGATACACACTTGAAACCCAGCACCTTACAGCATTGAATTACAAGCCAGCCTGGGCTACAGGAAATCCTGCCTCCAAAAAGAAGAGGAGGGGGCTCGAGCACTACTGCTCTTCCAGAGGACCTGGGTTCGATTCCCAGCACCCACATGGCTGCTCACAACTTGTGTAAGTTTAGTTTCAGGGGATCTGACATCCTTGCACAGACATACATGCAGGCGAAACACCAATGCACACCAAATAAAAAAACAAAAAGAGGAAAAGGAGCAAAATACAATCCATAATCTGTGTGTGAAGCCCTGTCTCAGAAAAAAAAATATGTATGTACATTTCACAGATGGAATCACACCACATGTTGCCTTCTGTGTCTGGCTTTTTCATTCCCATTGTGAGTGCAGGACAAGTCCCATCAACATCATCACCTGTGTCAGGAATAGCCATGGCACAGTGGGACACATCCATCCACTCTTCACTGACCTGAGCAAAGCTGCTGTGAACCCAAGAGTGAATCTTCCTTTAGAGACCAGGGAAGCTGAGCTCCTTCTTAGTCTCCTCTGTCCAAAGGATGGCAGCAGACGCAATCCCATGCTGTTTCTTCCTCCTAGGTCTACTACTTGGGCGAGGGGGAGACCTCAAAACAGTGGCTACAGCAGGAACAGAACAGCCTTGCAAAATTGTGTCTGTCCCATGTGCAGGCAGTAGCCAGCCATGTGCTGGCACAGCACCCTGGCACAACACCCTTGGTGTGGGATGACATGCTACGGGACATCCCCCAGGAACAGCTGAAAGGTTGGCAGGGCCTGGTGGATGGGGGCTTACATGTGGCTGCCCAAGACCTCAAGTCCCAGAGGCCTTGGAAATGAGCTCTTAATGTGTGTGCTCCAGCGAAAATGCTGGGTTTAATCCTCCCTTCAAGTTACTGTGCAGCCTTGCAGGAGTGCGGGCCAGAAATTGGTGTGGCTGCCGGCAGGCCCAGAGGGGCCGTGGGACTGTCCAGTGCTTCCAGGGCTTTCGAGAGCCCATGTGTACCCTGTGACCAGCCTTGTAGATGCCAGGGTTAAAAGTTCACACTATCCCAAAGCTTGGAGATGAGAGCTGAAGAGAACCTTCTCCAGCCTGGGAGACAGCGCCTAAACACACCACCTAGCTCCACTGAACCTGACCTTCTCCAGCCTGGGAGACAACACATAGACACATAACCACCTAGCTCCACTGAACCCTGAGACTAGTGTATGTTTTACATTAATGGGTTAGAATCAGCTCCTATATTAGAGATGTGTTCCAGTTCCCTGAGGCCACAAAGCCAGCAGCTCGGAGGAGAGTGTAGGAGTCCCTCCTCACAAAAGCAGGCAGCTACAAACACCATTTATAGCTCTGTAGGCTATACTGAGAACCCACTAGACCTGAGAAGACATTTATTTTCCCACTTTAACACTTTAGAATATGCCAGAGGTGAGCATGGTGGCACATGACTGTAATCTCAGTACTTAGGAAGGTGAGGCAAGAGGATTGGAATTCAGGGCCAGCCTGGGCAGCAAAGTGAGACCCCTGTATAAAACAAATACGTGTAAGGAGTAGGGGTGTGACCCGAGTGGTCTTTCCCACACTCATGGCCTTGCTCTGTTGACAGCATCTGGGGTGCCTCAACTGGTGGAGCCTGTGCTCTGGGACTATGGAGCTGACCTGGATGTCCACAGCAAAAGTCAGTACAGGTTGCTCCTGGTGCATGTGCCTGCATGATTGTTTCCTAGTCCTCCATAACCCTGTAACCTGAACTCTTCAGCCTGGGAATACAGGCTCCTCATTTGGCTGACCAGCATGGAACAGAAGGGCCATGCAAAGCCCCCTGCTGGCTCCAGGTTCTTTCCTGAAAAGTTTATTCCCAATGAGTGATAAACCACGGGCCATATGGGAATGGAGTCTCTTCTCTGCCAGGGTAGCAGCTCTGGGCTGCTCTGGTTAGGCTGTGTATCCAGGGCCTCTCTCTTTCTTTTTTTTTTTTTTTTACTCCTACCGGCGTGCGCCACCACAACCGGCATCGGCTTGTTTTCTTACCTAGTCTTCCTCATGGGAAAGTACCAGGAGTGTGGCTTCCAGAGGCTGTGGGCTGCCAGTGCCTTCAAGGGGGCCACCGGGGCGAGTCAGGCCCTGCCGCCTATTGAGCACCACGTTAGAAACCATGAGCAGTGGCTCCAGGTGGTGGTCAGTGGGCCAGTGGATACTCTGCAAGGAATCATTCTGACTGGCTGGCAGAGGTAAGGTCAGGCCGAGTGTGGAGAACAGTTCCCCTCACCCATGACGGCAGCTGTCAGTGTTGGCCCTGCCCTTCATGCTCTTCATTCCCTCGTGGCTGAGGAAACACTGACGTGCTCAGAACCACAAGCACGCGACCCCCTAGTCTCTGTGGTTTGCATGTTCCATGAATGATACCGTACGTCTCACGTAGCATGGCACGAAGATTAGTTCTGGTTCTTTTAGGGTGTCGCACCCTTTGAAAAATAGAATGAACCCAGCCTTTGGTTCTGGCCAAATCCTAGCATCAGATTCCACCCTTTGAGCTGGACCAGTCAAAGCTGGCAATTTTGCTAGAAAAGCTGGAAAGGTGTCCCATGGAGCCTTCACAGGTTCCAAAGTGTGACTACAGAGCAGGGTTCTCAGCCAGGTGAGGCTGTCTAGTGTGCTTGTAAAGAGTTGCTCATGGCTTCAGTCCGTGTCTACTGCTTGGCTTCAGAAACGGTTCTAGATGGCTCATGAAGACTTATCAAGCATTTGCCATTCCAGTAAAGTGCACTAGGGTGTGAGTTACACCAAGACTCATTCAGAGTGAAGCCTTTCTATGCCTTGCATAGTGGTTAGTGACTCACAGAGGTAAAGGAAAACTGAGGGGGCTGATGTGATCTCTGGTCCCTGGCTCTTTGATCAGCCTTCACCGGTCACACTCGAGGAACATCTCTCTACCCCTTACAGCTAAAGAAACTGAGACCAGGAGGTTCTCTGCCCAGCGCCAGAGGGGTCAGATGACCTGCTGGACCTTAGGGGAAAGCATGAGGTCGATAGATAGGATGCAGACCACAGAAAAGAAGTAATAAAGACTGTGGAGTGGACCCAAGTACTCACGGCCTCTTTCCCCTCACAGGCTCCTCCCTGGGGCATCATAAGAAACCTAATGTAAAATCCCATGACATGGAATCCTGAGCCAGGCTGCCCACAGTGGGTCTCAGCCTTGGAACCCCTCAAACAGGAGAAAGAGTACCCAGATCATGGCATCTTCATCATGATAAGATGAATTGAGGGCTGTGGCGCTGAATACTCTTCTTCTGGATGTAGGTACGACCACTTCTCTGTGCTGTGTGAGCTGCTTCCTGTGGGAATCCCTTCTCTGGCTGCCTGTCTACAGTCACTTGTGCATGGTATGTCCCAGCCAACAGTTTTAGGTCTCTCACCTACCCTTAGCTTACAGGAAGTGGGAGGCCAGGTGCTGGTTTCCCTTGACCATTCATTGGTCAGCTCCATCTGGACTGCAGTCCTTTGCAGGGGAAGAAGACTCATGTTTACAGTCCATCCACTTGCTTGTCTGCCACTGGTCTGAGATTGCCTACACCCAGATCCTTAGCCTGAGCTGCGGGTATAGATAGGAAGTTAGAACGGACATGCCCCACAGACTTAGAAAACCTGCATAAGAAATTCATGCTTCAGGTGCAGATGCAGAAGGTATCTTTGCTGTATAAGTGTCCTGAGATGCAGACTTCAGAACTGGGTGCTCCCAGTGCTCCTACACCCAGATGGCCTAAGGAAACAACTGACTGCAGGAGACAGGCATGGGCACTGCTCAGAGCAAGTGTAGGCAGTGGGCCTTGATGAAGTAAATCATGCCCATTTAAATTATAAGGCCATGTAGGAATTTACAATGCTCAAAGGATGGCCACATGGACAGGAGAGCCCCCCAAAACATTTAACAACTATGGGGTAGAGGAAAGATGTAGAAGTGGTCTTAGTTTAGCTATTTTTCTGTCAGTTGTTCATTTTAAATGTCTAGAATGTGCAGAAAGACAAGCAGACAGTAAGCAGACAGCCCTCACCAGTACTGAAAAGTCATTGGTGTTAGTGGTGTTGACTTTAGCTCTTCCTGTTTCTGAGGAATGATTGTACTGGGAGCTAGGCCTCCCAACACGGAGAAGGAACTGTCTGTCAATGGCTTCCTGACAGCCTCTCGTGCTGACCTGGAGGTGTGTCTGCCCTGGTCTCACACCCAGCAGTTTTTTTGGAGTGCTCTAGAGCACTCTACCCATGACTGACACTTGCAACGTGGACTGTGTGGTGAGGCCACGGGCTCGTGCACACAGTGCTGCTACCACACCATTCTGGGTTCCACCCCGATCTTAAACAAATATCTCACATGCTCAATGAAAAAGCAGCCAGCGAGCCTGGCTGGGGTTCCCTGAGATGCTGTGCCTTTTCACCCATAGCACCCAAAGGTCAGGAGGCTTCTCTGACCTCTTCTGCCTGTGGATGGTTTCAGGAGGCTTTGCTGAGGATGTTAAGCTGAGAGTGGAGCACTTCCTTGGGGTTCCAAGCCTGGAAATAATGGATACTGTGAGGTAATCCCATCCTACCTGACATGCCCCCACCCCTCCCTCCTCTGGGGAACACCCATCTCAGTGTGACTCTCTGGCAGTGAGGGAGCTGGCTCCTTCCCTGGCAGTGACATCCATGCCCTCGTCATACAAGTCAGCCTCCACCTGCGCAGCTCTGTGGATACACTTCTGGAAAGGAACAGGTAAGTGACTCCATCTTCTCCCGGCATTGTTCTTTACAAAGATTTTCCTAAAGTTTCCCCACAGTTAACTCTTATTCACTGTTGGCTCACTAACTGTCAGGATTTGCTCCAGGTATGTCACTGGCTGGTTCAGCCCCTACCACCGCAGGCGGAAGCTTATTCACCCAGTTATGATCCAGCACATACAGCCAGAGGCACTCAGGTAGCCAGCGTCATCACATCCTCGCTCTAGAATATCCTGTCCCTTTACGAACACCCACAGTAGCCATGGTTATGGTTATCAGTGTTAAGGCAAGAAAGTTCCCCAGATACTGCTGCTGTGGATCCTGGATGAATTGATAGGTCACTGCTCATTAACACTGCCCCTAAAGAAGCTAAGTGGTTCCTGGCCTGAGACACATCATCAGCCACTCAGATGGACCCAAGACTCATCTTTGGAATCAGGCCACATATGGTCCCTGGTGGCCCTGTAACTCCCTAGTGCAACCTAGCTGAGCACCCTGTGGCTGGAACCTCTCCTAGATCAGGACTCTAAGCTAGGCTAATACACTTGTGCTGAGTCCAGTGTGCTGCCAGCAGCAGGAGCCATTCATGCCAGGCATGGTACTGCTAAAATACGACCAGTCGTTTATTTCGTCCCAGTGGTAAACTGAGGCATGGAACAGTACTGGCTCTGGGGGCTGAGGACATTGTTTAGTTATGTAAACTTGAGCTTTAGCAGGAATTCTCATCAAGTCGAGCTCACAGCTGCTGTTGCCCGCAGCCTTCTGAGCAGATGGAGCAACCTTGTGCAGCAGCTGGAGGCGGCCCTGCAGCTGGCCTTCTACCCGGACACCATAGAGGAGTGGCTGGAGGAGAACGTGCTTCCAAGTATGCAGCGACTGCAGGGTCTGCTGCAGGACCTGGGTGAGGCGGCTACCCCACTGCCACTGCCACTGCCACCCCCCCCCAGCTCATGCTGGGACACAGGTCAGAACCCCTGAGGGGCTGGGGTCCTGTATATCAGCCTGGACAACACCAAGATTCCTGCCTCAGTGCCCAGCCATGTGGGGCCTGTGATCTTCCTGCTGAACCCTGGACACCTGTGTAGACAGGCTCCCAAACTGTAAATAGTACCTTAGGCAAAGCAGAACCCAGAAAAAGGCACATGGAGATTCATTTGCAATTTGCATGTAGAGCTTTATTATGAAATAAAAAGACAGTAGAAGCAGAAGCCCCACTTACAGAAACTTGAATCAGCTTTTTGCCACCACCCTGGCTCATAGAGGGCTTCGTTCCTTCACCCAGGAATGAGTCCCAGCACTGGGAAATACAGGAAAGGGATAGGATAGCACCCGAGAGACAGACTCCTCCCTTGTCTAAAGTACCTTAAGAGCCTGTAGGTGACAAGTCAGAACCCACCAGCTATGTTTCACACTTCATTTGCGAAGAAAAAAACTTGTCTAATTTGACCATTGAAAAAATTCATTCTGCCAGGCAATGTTGGCACACACCTTTAATCCCAGTACTTGGGAGGCAGAGGCAGGCAGATCTTTGCGAGTTCAAAGCCAGTTTGGTCTACAGAGCAAGTACCAGGACAGCCAGGGCAACACAGAGAAACCCTGTCTCGTAAAACAAAACAAGCTTACTTTGACATGTTCAACCATATTCCCCAAGTCAGAACTGATAGCAGTCACTTCAAATAGACCTGTTGAAGGTTCTGACGTAACTATTCCTGTCCAGCCCAGTACAGTGGCCTCAAGGCTGCCTTGACTTCTTTGTTTACAACTCCTCGTTTTCCCAGTTCTGCCTGGCCAGGCATAGGCACGCAGCTTGACCAGAGGTCCATAGCTTTCAGGCCTGGAAGCCAAGCTTCCCGGCAACTTAGTGAACACTATACTTGTGGGGGACTTGAGTCCCTCAGAGAGAACTAGAAGAGCATAGAAGGCCATCAGGGGCTGGAACAGCTTCTGTTAGAAGAGGCCGTGCCCAGGCTGGCCTTTAACTTTCTTCCTGCCTCACTTTGTAGGGATGTGTATCGTGTGCCTGTCTTTCCCAGGTCTTTCCAAGGCTTGGGAGGCTAAGACTCAATTTCTGTAAAGGAGCTCCGGGTTCTCAAAGGCTGCAGAAAACCAGAAGAGGTGGCCTTTCCTCCACTGGCAGCTTCTTCCCAGTTTGGGTTGTGAGAGCCTTCTGTTCCTAACAGTGGTGCTCCAAAACTGGGCTCTCAGCGGTCCAGGCAGGAACGGGACAGTCTGCAGCACTCAGGCTGCCTTCAGGGAAGCCCCTGACCACCAAGAATGTCCATCTTGAGGAGGGCTGGTCCAGGAGAGGAGACATCAGGATTTATAGCACAAGTCGCCACCGTGCACAGGAGTGGGTCCTCCTTCCATGCATGTGGGTGTCTCAATCTCACTAGGTAGCCTGGGGGCAGGGCCTCTTCAAGGCAGACACTAGGCCTGTGCTGAAGAAAGACTGGCGTCTTATACCTTGGATGCCCTTGGGTGAGCTTATCCAGACCAGGCTGTGACCTAAGCCAGAGCTGTAGTCTGTCTCTGGAGAAGGCACTCATTTCTGATTTGCTGCCCTCCTCTGGATGTAGCACCCATCTCCCGCATCCTGATAGATGCCGCCTTTCTGGGTTGTGGAAGATGTCCAGCCCATGGTTCTGCAAAGCGTAGAAGCGTAAACAAGCGAAAGGCAGGTGGTCCACACAAGATCTGCCTGCACCCTCATAACGGGCAAGTCAGTTGGAGACATGTCAGAAATGGGTGGCATCTACCAGCAGCTGCTCCACGCTGTCAGCTTTGGTCACCAGGGCCATCGGCTTCACTGTCGCTGCTCTGGGACCGTTCTGAGGGGCTCTCCAGGCGGTGCAACTCCAAGAAGCTGGTGATGAGTTTGGCAATGGCTTCCACATCACTAGGCCAGCATCAAGAAAGCAGGTCGCAGGTCACCGTGGAAAAAATGCAGTCCCATAACATACCACAAAGACCCACACTGATCCCCTACCATACACCCACAACAACCCCAGGTGTCCCGAATCTCTGGCCTCAGCCCACTCTTCACAGCCCTCAACCTTCTTTTATTGCCTCCCTACAGATGCCCATAGCAAAGCTGCACCTAAGTACACACATCCCTCCTACAGCCCCATATTCCTGTCTACAAACAGCATCTCCCCTGCTGCCCCGAGAAACACCACGGGATGCCCAGTCTTGCTCTGTACCACCCTTACCTGCGTCGGCCCATGACTGCACTCTGAGTAAGGGGGTGGGAAAAGCCTGTCGCGATCCGGAGCACCACAGTGTAGCCCTTTCCAAAGTAACGGACCTTCTCCTCCTCCACATTCACATCCTGGATGTCTCTTAGCAGGACCACCACTGGGGACGGAAGGATTTACAAATGGGCAGTCGTCCATATGCTCCCCCCTATGCCGTAGGACAGCCTGCCTCAGGATGTCCCGCTCTGAACAGGAATGACATCAGTGACAAAGGCGTTTGCTCGTCCTTATCTGGACTCTGGGTCCAGAATAATTTTTTTTTTTTTTTGACTGGGTTTCTCTATAACTTTGAAGCCTGTCCTGGAACTCACTCTGTAGACCAGGCTGGCCTTGAACTCAAGGAGATCCACCTGCCTCAGCCTCCCACCACTGCTGGCCCGGAATAATTTCTGGATAAGAACACACCCAGGAGGCCGGGCGGTGGTGGCGCACGCCTTTAATCCCAGCACTGGGGAGGCAGAGGCAGGCGGATCTCTGTGAGTTCAAAACCAGCCTGGTTTACAAGAGCTAGTTCCAGGACAGGCTCCAAAACCACAGAGAAACCCTGTCTCGAAAAACCAAAAAAAAAAAAAAAAAAGAACACACCCAGGAGACTCATCACTCGTGCAGTGTTAGACAGAAGCTGGCTGTCCTGGGCAATCCTACAGAAGAGATCGCTAAGCCCAAGCTGCCATCTTCCTGCTAGCCCTTTCTGCCTGATTTTACCTATCTGGTTCCAGTGGGGTAGCCCTGCCTTTCCCTTGCACAGGAAAACTTACCTAACTAATGCATGGCGGATACTACTTTCCCCAGAGCCACCGGGAAACCTATCTCATCCCACTGCGACAGTGACACAGGGCTGACCCCGTGGCTTGCATCCTGTGAGGACAGGCTCTCAGATGTGCCGGGAAAGTTCAGCCAGTGCACTAACCCACATCCCCACAATGCTCTGGCCTCCATTGGCTGTATACTGCCACATCTGAATGCTACATCCAGCTGTGTACCGCCTGCACTCCATATAAGTTAGAGGCCTGAGGTCCTTGGGGCCTGACTCCCTATGTTAAACGCCTACTCTGAGGGTCCTGTGGGATGCACACGTTTGTAATGCACAATGGCTGAGCTGAATACACAGGGAAGAGACCTTATGTTACTTCATAGGCTTAGCTCACAAGCCCAGAAGCTCAAGGGCTGGAGGTTTCCTCTGACCACATCCTCTCTGCAGGGCTCATATAGCTGACAGGAATCGTGTCCAGGACTCGGACCTGAGAGTGGCCAAATGGTTCCTGAAGAACAGGATGACTCCCTGCTGGTCCGCCTGGTGACCCACCTCTACTGCCCTCACCCAACCGTATGCAGGGCGGGGTACGTGTAAGCCAGGATATGTCGGGAGCCCATCATTCCCTGAGCAGGTGAACTATCCAGACCAACTCCCCACTCTTACCTTGGTCATGGCCTGCTCTGAGAAGAGTCAGCAGCTTCTTGTAGAGGCTGAATGTCTTTAAGATGACCTTCCCAGTGCTCTTGTTGAAAATGGCTTCCTGCAAACCAATATATGCTGACCACACAGAACCCCAGGAAGAGGGCCAAGCTGATGCTGAGGCGTCCTCCCCACTCACACCAGCACAGACATTCAAGATGCCCAGTGGAAGCCCAATCCCCAAAGCCTCCAGGGCTTTCTTCCAGGGTCAGCTTCTGTGTCTGACCTCTTGTACTCCTGTGGGTGAGGGGCACATGAGAAAAGCAGATGGAATTCTCCTTGCATGAAACCAAGACCAGGCTGGGTAATCTGCTCAGTGGTAGAACACTTGTCCAGCACACGTGAGGACCTAACTTCATCCCTTAGTACTGGGTACTAAGAACAAAAGGACAGGCTGGCAATAATGCAGAAATCCAGCCAAGGCCAAGGGTAGGGGACTTCCCCAGAGGCAACCTGACTTTTCCCAGACTCAGGTTCTGCTGATTCCTTTTAACTATCTTGGGCCTGCAGTGAGGTCCTGGATGGTCAGAGGAAGCCCTCAACCCTTGAACTTCAAGAGCCCGGGAGCTGGTCCAAATGTGAGTTAGCTGCATGTTCTCACAGGTCTCTGCCCTGTGCAGCCAGTCCAGCCCAGGGACTATGAAGACTTGTAACAACTCCAGAAAAAAGAACTTCTGTGAGTTGAGTGTGGTGCTTCATGCCTGTCAAGAGGCTGAGGCAGTAGGCTTACTTTTAAATTTGAGGCAAGTCTACAAAAAAAAAAAAAAAAAAACAGAACCCTGGTGAAAACAGTTAAGAGTAGCTTCTAGAAGAGTCCAGGGGTATTACAAGCAAAGCCAAGGGCTGACTCCAGGTAACCCAGTGCCTCTGGGCTGGGACAGACGCTTCCAAATGGCAAGGGAGCTACTGTGCCATCTTACCTCCCAGTCCTCCAAGTTCTGTACAGCTACAAACAGGCAGCCTGTGACATAGAAGAGCTTCCAACCCAGACTATCTGCAAGCAGACATCGTACATCAGCCCATTAGCTAAAGAAGCCAAGGTCCATAGGGTCCTACCAGCCCAGTCTTCCCTTCCTTTAGCTCAGGTTAGAGGCTTAGTCAACTGCTTCTCTGCCTGCCTGGGTTGCTGGAGACATAGGCATCCCAGACTCTGCCTGAGTCCATCTAGGAGAAAGGTAGATCTACCCAGCCTTGGCATAGAGCACAGGGCACATAATTCTTCCCTGTGGCATGGCAGCGGGCAAACGCCAAACAACTTCTTTCCAAGGGCACTTTCTAACAGGAAGAAATTCAAGATGCAAGACATTGGCTGTGGTCATCCCTCAAGGCAAGGCAGAGGCCACCCCAAAGGCCACACACACCAGGACTGCTCACTGTATGTGTGTGTGTGTTCCCATTTCCAAGTACAAGGAAATTGAAGGGCACAGCATACTTTACCTCCACTGTAATAGGCGGCAGCCAGGCCAGTGGATAATATTCCTGTAGAGAGAGAAGGATTATCTTGTTAACTATAGCCCCCAATAAGCAGGACAGATTGTTCAGGGGCAGTGGGTACCTAGTGCAGGGTTGGTGACATAGACAAGGGACTGGAGAGATGGCTCAGTGGTTAGGAGCATTGGCTGCTCTTTCAGAGGTCCTGAGTTTAATTCCCAGCACCCACATGGTGGCTCACAACCATCTATAATGGCATCTGGTGCTGTCTTCCAGCATGCAGGAATACATTTAGATATAATACTTATATACATAAATAAATCATTAAAAAATAAAGGGACTGGAAAGGTAGCTAGCTTATTGGTTAAGAATATAGACTACTTTTGCAGAGGACCCCGGTTCTCAGCACTGTTGTAGGATATTTTATCACACTGTGTGAAGATGTTTAATACAATCCTGAATAGCCAATAGCTAGGCAGGAGAGAATAGGCGGGACTTCTGGGTAGTGAAAGGAACTTGGGATGAATCTAGACACTCGCCAGCAAAGGACCAAGTAGGACATGCAGAATGGAGGAGAGTAAAAAGGCAGAATATAGATTAGCAGAGCAGATTAAGTTATAAGAGCTAGCTGTGGACAAGCCTAAGCAAAACGCCAAACTTTCACAATAAGTTTCCATCTTGTTATTTGTGAGCTGGAGGCCCAAAGAAAAGTCGGACAACATTGGTGCCTGCACCCATGTCAGGCCACTCACAACCTCGTGTAGCTTCAGCTCCAGGGAGCTAATGCTCTTTTGGACTCCACAGGCACCTATATGTACCTGCATAGACCCATACATAGATACACATACAATTAAAAAATAAAAACAGGACATGCGACCCATGGCATTCACCAGACTTGTCAGCTACCCAATGAAAATGCAAATGACAGATGTCGGTATCGCCCACATGTGATGAGGAATGGAGATAAGACTGCATACAGAATTGTAATACAACACAGAGCACAACATGCAGAACCTTCACAAATCATAAGGACAGACTACAGAGACGCTGCTGCTGAAGCCACAGCCAGTGCCTCACCTCCAACTCTGCACAGCCTAGCCCACACAAGTGCAGCTGTCCCTGAGATGCAAGAGACTTCTGATAGGCAGTGATGGGGGAGAGAGTCCAGGAGGCTAAGCACACTTAACGAAGGGGAAGGAAACAGGGAAAAGGAGAAATGTGAACCCATGATCACCTGTCAATGGAAGAAAAACTAGTGACCTCAAGAAAGCAGATAGGTTGTGGCACTAGCCTTTAATCCCAGCACTGGGGAGGCAGAGGCAGGCCGATTTCTGTGAGTTTGAGGCCAGCCTGGTCTACATAGCGAGTTCCAGGACGGGCTCCAATGCTACGCAGAGAAACCCTGTCTCGAAAAGTCAGAGAGAGAGAGAGAGAGAGAGAGAGAGAGAGAGAGAGAGAGAGAGAGAGAGAGAGAGAGAGCGCGTGCAGATAGGCTGGAATACATCTCAGTGTTAAGAAACCTTGCCCAGCATGCAAGGGGACCCTGCATGTCCTCTGAAAGGCACACCAAGGTTAATGAAACATGCTCTATCAGGTCTTGTATTGAGAAGAACTTCTAATAAAATACAAAGAGACTGTTTATATCACTTTTAAGATTTGAGTTGGGAAACATTGGGAAGCCTTACCAACCAGCAGGGACCAAGACCGGATGCCTGGGGCCCTCTTCAGATGGAGGCGGGTGCTGGTTCGTGTCTCCACCTGCATGTACATCCCTGGAACCTGGGCTTCACTTCACAGCAGACTCGGCTGGGAAAGACACACAGCACCTCATCCACTCTTACAGGCGGCCAGGGGAAAGTCCACAGCAGACCCTAAACTCCTTTCTCCATGAGACCATCTCAGCCCACAATTATGTACGGGCACAGGGACTCCACAGCCCAGAAAGTGAGGCCTGGTCTCACTTCCAAACCACAGTCCCATCTGAGAATTCTTTCCTTGACTGAACCCTCGTTTTGAAATTGTGCTGTTAGCCCCCAGCAGCTCTCAGGCTTCCGGCACCTTAACTGAATCTTCCAGAAACTCCTCTTCCTACCAAGAAGGGGAACTGAAAGTGCCAGTGTCTAAGTGTCTACTATCATACTAACAATGGCCCAAATGCATCCGAATTAATGGGACGCTGCGGCCAAGACCCCTGGAGACAACACCCCAAGCCCCAGTTGTGAGTGGCTCCTTGGATACTCGGGTGCTATCAAGCTTCGTACCCCACCTACATCCTCAAGAATCTTAGTTAAGCACACAACTCGCCTCCCTCTGGCCTTAGTTACCAACAAGCTCCACAAGCGGCCCGTTCCGCTCGCTCCTCCTCCGGAGTGCACACGCCCGGTTTGCTCAACCTGCCCTGTGCCCAATCCAGGTCCGCAAGCAATGACCCACGCGGGGCATGAACATGAAAACGGGAAGCACAGCCGATCGGAACCAGAACGCCTCGGGACACACACTTGCGCGGGAACCGAGGGGTGCGTACCGAATTAGCGGAAGGGGACTAGGGAACCGTCTCTCGAACTTCCGGGCTTCTGTCCCGCGGACTTCCGGGCTAAGAACTGGGTAGGGACTTCCTAGGGGTGGAGACTGATTATGCATTTCGGAGTTGTGTCTCGGTTTGGGCACTCACGGGGCGGGACCTTGTGCGGGCGGGCCGGTCACAGGGCGTCTGAATTTTACCTGGGGCCTGCAAGGAATGGCATCACTCCTGGCGGTGTCCGTGCAGCGCGTGGGTGTGGTCGTAGGAGCCTGAAGAATGGATCGGAATCCATTCATATTTTGTTGTGGTCCGAGGCTCCGAATCAACCCAAGCAGACACAAGACGATAGATACCTCAAGGCAATACCTAATGTAGGGTGTCTGCTCTTCCGGAGGTCCTGAGTTCTATTCGCGTTAACCACTTGGTGGCTCACAACCATTCACAACGGAATCTGGCGCCCTCTTCTGGCGTGCAGACATACATGCAGACAAAACATTGTATACATTAATAAATAAATAAATCTTTTTAAAAATTGACTATAGGGCAGCACAAAAGAAGGGGGATAAGAAGAGGGTTGATAGATCAGGGCCACAGAACCGTGATCCCACGTGCCTACTGAAGCAAGTATTTAAACACAAAAATCACAAGTGCCAGGTTACAGGGTGAACTGGGAAATCCTCCCTCTGCCTCTCCAGTGCTGGGACTTAAGGTGTGTGCCACTACCACCTGGTTGCATCTGGAACTTTAAGGAAATAATAAAGACATTACACTATACACTAGTACAGCATGGGAAACATGGATTACCTGAAGTCGATCAAACAAAAGATACAAATGAAATTTGAGGAGGTTTTTATTATAGATGTAAGGGAAAGCACAGCCAGAGACACCTAATAGAGGCCATAGTGAGCGTGGCCAGCAGAACAGACCAGACGGAGCCGCGAGTGAAAGAGGGAGGGGCAGAGCGAGAGAGGAAGAGAGAGGGAGACAAAAGAAGACCCCCCAGGGCAGAGAGAATCAAGAGGCCAAGAGAGCGCCTAGTCACAACGCCTGGGTCTTATAGGAAAAGAGAGACTAGGGGGAGGGAAGGGAAGCTCAGTGGTGGAGAGGTTTAGGGTAGTGGGCCGGGATGAGAAGTGCTGAGGAGTGGGGCTTGTCTCTTAAAGGGACAGGACAGACCATTACACTCCTGCCTCAACCTCTTTGTTTTTGTTTGCTTGTGATAGGACCTTTCTATGTAGTCCTTCCTGTCCTAGTGTTGTGGGGTATCCACCAGAGAAGACTGCTTGGACATAGAAGTAGAGTCTTTAGTCAGCCGGTGACTACACTGGGTGTTCAGGAACCCGGTGTAGCACCAAGTCTTTCTCGGGGTGAGATTTTAAGCAAAAAAAAAAAAAAAACATTCTGAGTTAACATATTTCAGTTAACAAGAACAGTTAGCTAGAATCAGAACTACAGAAGCCAAAAAGTAAGGTTAGTATGATTAGTTAAATTTTAAGAAAGAAGAGGCTTTGTTTGTTTTGGTTTCTGAAGAAGGGTTTTTCTATGTAACACTGGCTGTTCTGGAACTTCCTCTGTACCCCAGGCTGACCTCAAACTCAGAGATCCTCCTACCTCTGCCTCCCTAGTGCTGGGATTAACGGCGTGTGCCACCAACTCACAGTTCAAAGAGACGCTAGCGCTAAACTAGCTCTATACCTGGCACTCATTCCTGAATGCAGCCCCAGCCAACTCAGCCAGGAGTTTTTGAAGGCAAAGAATACAAGGTTATATTCTGTTCTAATGCGACCAGAAGGTCCCCTTGTCCAAAACAAGTATTTATTACAGAAGCTGAAACAGCAGTAAACAATTAACCCTTAACAGCCCTTAACTTTTGGAAGTCAAATTAACTTTGCTTTATAGTTCTCTTAAGCACGGAAATTTAAAACTTTTTTTTTTTTTAGAAATTTAAAACTTTTAAACTTAACTTTAGCAGCCGAGCATGCCTTTAATTCCAGCACTTGGAAGACAGAGACAGGCGAATTTTTTAGTTTGAGGCAAGCCTGGCGTACAGAGCAAGTTTCGGGATAGGCTCCAAAGCTACAGAGAAACCCTGTCTAGAAAAACAAAACAAAGCAAAACAAAAAAAAATTAATGTTAGTTATCAACATAACTTTAGCCATTACAGTGGTATGTGGCTGAGTTTTACAGCTTGAATGGTTCCTTTATGTGGATTAGGTTGACCTCAAACTCAGAGGTCCTCCTGCCTTTTCCTGTCAAGCACTGAGAATCAAGGCATGTACCAACACACCCAGCTGCTTTAGGTTAGTTCCCCGCCCAGCCAGTTTTTTTTTTTTTGTTTTGTTTTGTTTTTTTGTTTTTGTTTTTTTGAGACAGGGTTTCTCTGTGGCTTTGGAGCCTGTCCTGGAACTAGCTCTGTAGACCAGGCTGGTCTCGAACTCAGAGATCCGCCTGCCTCTGCCTCCCGAGTGCTGGAACTAAAGGCGTGCGCCACCATCGCCCGGCAGCCCAGCCAGTTTTTTAAATCACTAACTTTGGAGTTCACACAGCCTAGTAAAAAATTATTTCTCCTGGTAGGTTTGTTGTAGGTGACACCTCTCCCTGTACCTGTTAAGGTCTGAGCCCACTTCCAGGTTTGAAAACCTATCAAAGCCCACCAATCTCTGAGCATGAAAAAACATCAGTCCCTTAGCTAGACATTCCACCTATCCCTGGGCTTGGCTTTAAATGTCACCAGTTCTCACCCTGGAAATCTCCTCCTTCCTACATAAACCTGTCTTCTGCTCAGTTCCCTGCTTCTCACTTGAGCAGAGGCAATAACCCTCTTGTATTTCTCCCAATAAACCATGTGTGAGGTTTGTTGTGCTGTGCGACTTTGTGTTACTCCTTGGCTCAAAACTGCCAGGATGCCTTTCCTTCTGCGCCGCAACACTTCCATAGGGGAAGCCTTCCCCTCAGAGCTGCAATAGCTCCATTGAAGAAGCCTTCCAAGCTGTAACATGGGCATGGGAATTTCCTCAGAGCTGCCAAACTTGTATTGGGAAAATCTTTCCCCACCGAGGAAGCTGTAGTAACACTTCTGTTGGAGAAGCCTGAAAGAGACACCCCCCCCCCAACAGCAGCAGCTTCCTCCCAGACCTCGGGTTAAGCACAAACCACACCCAAACACCTGTTTTCTTACAGAGATTCTTTATTAAGTGAGGGGAAAAGTTAAAATGGCTGCTCTCTGACTTACGCACAAAACAGCAGCAGGGGGCTGGAGAGATGGCTCAGTGGTTAAGAGCATTGC
This sequence comes from Alexandromys fortis, assembly GCF_014885135.2. Taxonomy (NCBI): domain Eukaryota; kingdom Metazoa; phylum Chordata; class Mammalia; order Rodentia; family Cricetidae; genus Alexandromys; species Alexandromys fortis. The sequence continues at coordinate 87,499 of NW_026068216.1, forward strand.
CTGCTCTTCCAAAGGTCCTGAGTTCAATTCCCAGCAACCACATGGTGGCTCACAACCATCTGTAATGGGGTCTGGTGCCCTCTTCTGGCCTGTAGGCATACACACAGACAGAATATTGTATACATAATAAATAAATAAATATTTAAAAAAAAACAGCAGCAAAATCACCTTGCAGGTGTAATTTTTACGATACGTGCTATGATGAGCTAGGATGTGGTGGCTAAGGAGTTAGGGGATGAAGGAGAAGGGGAAGGCGATAAGGAAAGAGGGTAGGAGTATTTGTCCTGGAGGGAGAGGAGACAGATGTGGCACACAGGCAAATGACAGTTTACAAAGGTAAAGGGGAAACCGGTGTTAGGATGAGGTGTTAACTTTAATTGGACATGTTAATTAGGTTAACCAAAGGGGGCTTTCGATTGCTGGACTTTCCTCAGGAGGAGGAAGTGACCAGGAGGAAAACCTTAGTGCTAGCTTTAGGAATGTAATCTAACAGTTTTTAGCAAAGCAGAGGGAATGGAGAGAAGAACAAGGTCTGCCAGAGCCACAAGCTCAAGTGGGCTAGTGCCCCTTTAAAGCTTTTCCTCTCAGGACAGAGCTGTAACACTTCCACTGGGGAAGCCTTCCCCTCAAGCCAGAATATTGAAAGTACCAGTGTAATAAGCTAAAATTGTTCTCTGGTGTGGCGTTTAGTGATTGAGCATTTGCATGCATGCAGAAACTCCAGTTTTGTGAGTGTAGTTGGGGGTCTGAAGGGTAGATTGAAAACCAGCTGACCAGATGCACACGCTTTTAATCCCAGCACTCTGGAGGCAGACAGGTGATTCTCTGTGAGTTCAAAGCCAGCCTGGTCTAGAGTTCCAGGACAGGCTCCAAAGCTACAGAGAAATCCTATCTTGAAAAACAAAAACGAAAACACACACACAAAAACCCATTCCATCCTGTAGGAAGCTCCTTAAGCAGGAAGGTAACTCAGAATAGCTTCTGAAAATAACCAGATTCACTAGGCCTTTTCTTTGCTCGAGACAGTCTCTCAGAAGGATGCTGAGCTGGAAAGAAGACTCTCAGATCAGACCAGCTACCTGGAAGATGTTTAGACCAACTGAGGCACCTGGGAAGGACACTCTCCAGCCTCTTGAGCTGCCTGCAGGCTGTGGAGTGTGCTCCAGGTTTCCTGTGAACCCTCACCCAGGCTCTTGTTGGCTTTGGTGATGCAGCTGTCTTTGATCATTTCTGCTCCTGTAAGTAACCCTTCACCTATACTCCTGCAAGTAACCTAATAAAGCCAAGTTGGACTTTGTTAATATCCATACTTTGGTCTGTTATGGGTTCCCTATCTGGGGTGAGCAGACGTGTATACATGTTGTGTCTCCCCAGGCAAAGTTCTGTCATACAACACTGCAAAGTAAGAAGTAAGCACATGTCTGCAAAGAGTTCAGTATGCCATAAGAAAACATCTTGCAGGGCTAAGGATAGAGCTCAGTACAGAATATTTACTTCTATTTTTTAGATTTGTTTACTTATGTTTGGGACAGGGTATAGTGGTATAGTATTTGTGCGATTTGGGAGCTGGGTGGCGGGCCCTCCAAAAAGCCAAAAGAGTAAAACATCACACAAGATACTGAAACCAGGATGTGACAACCAGCCCTAGCCTGATGGCACTGTGTGATTGCCCGCCCAGAAACAAACGTTTGGCTGTATCCCACTCATTAGAGACACTTTCCCCAGAGTGCTTTGTACTGTGTAATAATTTACACTTAACTCCCCTGTGATGGCTAAAGACACTTATTATGGTACCAGGCATTCCTTTAGGGCTGTTGACCCCTGTAATGCTTGTGACATCCTTGTGGCCTGCAGATGGGATAAGAACAGGATAAAGGCACAGGGAGGGGGTGGGAGCAGACACAGCCAGATCTCTGTGAGACCAGCCTGGTCTACAACCATGAGTTTCACAACAGGACTGTTACAGAGAAACACACACACACACACACACAGTATAATGGTGTTCCTGTTGTGAGCAATTAACTGTTTGCATTTTGCTTTTGTAATGAAGGGAGAAAAGGCAATGTTCCTGCCCAGCCATGGATTCCCTAGATAACTGTAATGCATACCTTTGATATCCACTTTTATAAACCCTTCACTTAGCCCCTCTTTCAGCATGCTGTTTGCCTCTAAGGGTGACATCCTTCTGGTGACAGTAAGAATAAATCCATTTACTCTAAATTTGAGTTGAGTCTAAATCTTTGGTCTTTCCCAGTAGATTCCAGAGCCACAATGAAAGGATAAGGCGTTTAGTCTGCCTTTGAGACAGGTCTCACTGTGCAGCAGTGTAGGACAGGTTGGCTTTGGTTTCACCTTTCTCTTGCCTCAGCTTCCTGAGTGCTGAGATTACAAACCTACACCAATAGAGGGCTGGAGAGAAGGCTCAGAGATTAAGAGTACTGCCTGCTCTTCCAGAGGTCCTGAGTCCAACAACCACATGGCGACTCACAACCATCTAAGATCTGGTGCCCTCTTCTGGCCTGCAGGCATACATGTAGACAGAACACTATACATAATAATAAAAAAAAAAAAAACCTTAAAAAAAAAGTCGGGTGGTGGTGGTGCACACCTTTAAGCACAGCACTCAGGAAGCAAAGGTAGGCGATCTCTGGGGGTTTGAGAACAGCAAGGGCTGTTACACAGAGAAACCTTGTCTTGAAAAATTTTTTTTAAAAAATTCACCAATATTCCTGCTTATGCTACCAGACTGTTTGTTTGTTTTGACAGGGTTTCTCCGTCTAGCGCTGGATGGCTGTCCACGAACTCTCTCTGCAGACTAGAGTGACCTCGAACTCAGAGATCCGCCTGCCTCTGCCTCCCGAGTGCTGGGACTAAAGGTGTGCGCCGCCATGCCCGGCAGAATTTTAGCATTTTCTTAACTGTAAGTGATATAAGGTATTCCATGCCAACCTTCAAGGTCAGCCTACTTTCAGTCTGCCCTCCTGACTCAGCCAAGCTCACAAAAGCGACGCAAGCCTGCTGCGCATGTGCACGGTTACCGCACCAGCCTACGTGAGGCTTGGCTGGGTGGTCATGGCGGTGGCAGAGGGCGGCGCCTACCCCGCCCTCGAGGAGCTGCAAGTGGCTTCATCGAGGCGGCGGGGCCTCGGCCTCCGCGCAAGGCGCTCTGCAGTCGCCGCGGACCGCGTCCTCCGCTCGGCCAGCGCACTCTTTCCGCCGCCTCCGCCTACCGTGGCCGCTCTCACCGGCAGACCTTCCCGCGGCCCGTCAACTTCCAGCCGGAAGGAAAGCTCCTCCCCCAGTTTCTGATTGGCTCTGGGGAGGGACCTGCCATTTCCTGGCCCTCTCATTGGCCTAGACGGAAGAGGAGGCGTGGGTTACCATACCACCTTCGCACTCGTCTCATTGGTCCAGGGGCGTGGCTCATCTTGTCTCGACTCTCTCGTTGGTCTACCACCGTCCCGGGGGCGTGGCCCCCGCGGATGAAGACAACAAAGGGTCGCGGGTCGCTAGCCGGCGGCAGGCGGCGGTGTTCCAGGCTTCCTCGTTCGGCTTGGCTGAGGGTGTCGGCCTCCCGCCAGTCCCGCTCCAGATGAAGTGTGAGCACTGCACACGGAAGGTGGGTGCGGCGTCCGGTGGGACCGGGGGCGAAGCCAAGACCGTGCGGACCGTGCCGCGGGTCGGGCTCGGCCGCGTGCACCTTCCTTTCTGTCCTGTCCGTCTCTGGTAGCCGTCACCTGTCTGCCGGGGACTGACCGGGCGGCGAGCTGGCTGCGGGCCACTGCGGGCGGCTGCACCGCCGGACTCGCTGTGGGGTCAGTGCTCCATCTCAGTCCCGAAGTCAAGGCTTGATGCAGTGATCAGAAATGCCTTGATGACTCTTACATTAAAACAAGGACAACAAACCAGCATACTTACAGTATCAATGAAAACGAGCGGAGAAGGAATTAAGGGCAGGCCCTCCTGTCCTGCTCCGCTGGGTGGTTGAAATGACTGACAGCCGCCACACTTGGTTCCACAAGGGATAGCCATGTGATGCTTGTGCAGGAACCTTTTTTTTTTTTTTTTGACAGGGATTGTATCATATCCAAACACCCCATAAGTTGTTCCTTTTTACTTCTCACCATAAGTGGTAATTAAACGTCTTTCAGGGAATCGCCTGTATTCTTGTGTGATAGCCACATCTAAGTGTTTTGGTATCCATTGGGTTATATCTGTTCTTAGTAAAACAGTGCAGATGGAGGTGTGTGTTTATGTGTATCCATCTTTAAATATGGGTGATTTTATTTCTGTAGAAAGGGTTTCTAGAAGTAAGACCTAACTGTTCAGGATACATTTTGTGTTTTGATAATGGAGAAATCATGCTAAATTATTCTTGGCTGAGCTTGGTGGTACACACCTGTGATCCTAGTACTTGAGAGATTGAGACAGGAGATTACAAACTAAAAGCTAGACAGTGCAATTTATCAAGAGCCTATCTCATTTTTTAAAACCTGGTGTGGTACCACACACTTTAATTCTAGCACTCAGGAGGCAGAGGCAGGAGGATCTCTGTGAGCTTGAGGTCAGCCCCTTCTACATAGTGACTGCCAGGGCTATATAGAGAGACCCGATCTCAACAAAAGCTAAAATAAAGAAAATAGAAGAAGAAAGTTCCCTTTCTAACATTTTCTTGTCTTTCTCCATCCCCTCTTTTCTTTTTTCTTTTTTTTTAAGGAATGTAGTAAAAAATCAAAAACTGATGACCAGGAGAATGTGTCCACTGATGCATCAAGTCCAGCCCAGGAGAATGATGAGGCAAGTGAACATTTGAGTTTGTGTCGGCCTAATGTGAGGGGGCGGGCTGCTGCTGCTGCGTCGTCTCCTGTCGGGAGTTCATATCGCCTTGCACTTCACGCACTAAGAAAGATTGAAGTAAGAAGTGGCAAGGGCCGTGTATAGGCCAGTCTTGAGTCATCTCACACACCAGGCCAGGTACTCCGTGAGAAAGAGGGACATCCTGGTGCGCTGTTGAAACCTGTGTTCTGTGAAGTGGAAGGGATTTAGGTTCTGTAACATGTGAAAAGACATAACTCAAGTTTCCTGATTCTTTAAGCTTGCTGTTTAAGTGGCTGTTTCTTGAGTTCACCATAGCGATGCTTGTTTTGTATTTATTACACATCACAGTCTGAGCTGGGTTTTATACCTACCTTACTCCACGCTCTGGGGGCATTTGCCTATCTCTGCATGTGTCCTGCCGTGTTCTGGATTCACAGAGAAAGTTACGGTCACTGTTCTCTTAGAAAATATTAGGACTAGTCAGGCATGGTGGCATACCAGTGGAGTCCCAGTTTGAGTCCTGTCTAAGCTATACAGTGAAACCTTGTCCCAGAAACAGTAACTGAGAGACAAGGATTTAAGTCAACAGACTGGTTGGCTAGCTAGTGTGAGGCCCTGAGCTCAGTCACAAACAGACACATTGATTTTAGTGCTATTTAGATCTCTCAGCTGGTAAAGACACTTGCCACCAAGCCTCGGGATCTCAGTGTGATTCCCAGGACCTATGAGTGACATACGAACACAAGATGACGTGAAAGAACATTCTCAAGTTGCCTTTCTACCTCTACACTAACACGTGTGCCGTGGCTCTAGCTCCCCACCACACACTATCAGGCAAGCAGTCAGTGTACAAAAACAGCTTTTTTATATAAATGGAGAATTAATAACGTGGGAGAGGTAGGTAGTGGGTTTCCCCCTTAGAGTTAGTAGTTCTGATGTTCTGTTTAATCTGATGGGCATAGCTCTTGCTCTCCGGTGTGCCATTACTGTGCTTTGGAGACTGAGCCTTTGGGGAACAGCAGTTCTGGAGTTCTGGGTCAGTTTGGGCCAGTGCTTTAGACAACAGAACTGCTCCCTCATGCCTACACCCTGTTGTAAGAAATCAAGAACTTATGACCAGGAAAAGGTGTCATGGTGTTGCATGGTGTTGGAAAGAAATCTAATCCCACTGGATGCGAGCACACACCTGAGAAGTAGAGGCCGGGTGTCAGTGTCATGAGTTTGAAGTTTGCCTAGACTGTACAGCAAAATTCCATCTCTAAACAACATGAAATAAACCCACAATCTTTTGAGGCCCTGTTTCTTATCAGTGTTGTGGGGAGTTGGCTTTCTTCCCTCCCAGGGTTTTGGTGAGGACGAGATAAGTCTGAACACCATCTAACCACTACCTGAGCAATGTAGTATGGACTTACTTGGAGAAGGGTTGGTAGACTGAGCCCTTGAGGTGAGAATTCAAGGTAGGATGGAGCATCAGACGGATGTCTGCACCACATAAATGCCCACTGAGGTCAGAAGAGGGTGTTTGAGTCCCCTGGAACTGGAATTACAGACGGCTGCTAGCCACTATTTGGATGGTGGGAATTGAACCTGGGTCTTCTGGGAGAGCAACCAGTGCTCTTAACTGCTGAGCCATCTCCAGCTTCTGTTTGCTTGCTTTTCTCTCTGAGGCAGCGCCACACTAAGCATCCCTATGGCTTGGAACTTGGTCTATACCATGCTGGCCTTGAGCTCTGTGATCTTTTCTCTGCCTCGGGAGTTCTGAGATTAAAGGCACGTGCCGTCATCTCCCGGCTTATTTTATTTATTACTAATACAATCTGAACCTAGAACCTTGCACTTGCTAGGAGAGGTGTGTCAGTCACCCACACCTCTAGCTCCTAAGCACCTTCTAGAGGAGCTGGGCAGCATAAGGAACTTAAGTTGCCAGCTTCTGTGAGGTCATTAGGGAGGGACAAGCAAGTTGACAGTGTGGGAGTAGGCACTGAAAATAAACGTCAGGATGCCAGCTCTGTTGGGGCCAAGAGGTGAGTGAGAGCTCTTTTGGGATATTTCCTGTGGAAGAATTCAAGAACAAAACCAGCGTGGCTGAACGTGAGCCCTTGCACAGGGCAGGGCAGGGCAAGGCAGGCAAGAGCTGTGCTGTGGCCCCTGTTCTGAGCGAGTGCTGTCAGAGGCTTTGAGCAGTGGGAATGTGGCTCGTGCTTTAGTGGATTCCTCTGGGGACTGAGAAGGACAAGGGTGGGGCACAGGTGTTCAGCACCCCTTTACTGAGATTGGAGTGGGGCAGTTCAGAGCTGGGAGCTGAGGTCTGTGTTGCACATGGGTGGAAACCTCAAGCCATCATGACTGTATGGAAAGTCTGCTCAACACCGTGGAGCTGGAAGAGCTTGGCAGGGAAACCTGAGGCTTGTTACAGGCACTGGAGAGGAAGGGTGGAAGGAGGAGATGGGCGTCAGGCCAGTTTGCAGCGGGCAGGAGTATCATCTTTCCACACGATAACACTGGGGCTAGTTCACCCTTGTTCGTCTGCTAAGTGCCGTCAGGGGCCTTGTGCTGTGACACGTGCCTCCAGTGCCGTGCTCCGTTCAGAACAGCGACCGTTGCTCAGTAGCTCCGCCCGACACTTCAGGCATTCAGGCATGACTTTGTGTCCATGTTAAGTGTAGATTTTTTCCTTTATTGGGCGTATGTAGTTACCCTCCCTAGAGAAACAGTGCTACCAAAAAATAAACGAAACATAAAAGCAAACAGGTGGATCTCTGAGTCTGAGGCCAGCATGGTCTACAGATCGAACTTTAGAATTCTAGGAATTCTAGGCTACACAGAGGAACCCTGTCTTGAAAAAAAAAAAAAAAGGAAGAAAGAAAAACAAACAATGTTAACACCATTTTCTTTCCTAGAAGGGAGAATTCCATAAGCTGGCAGATGCTAAGATATTTCTGAGTGACTGCCTGGCATGTGACAACTGTGTGACTGTGGAGGAAGGAGTCCAGCTTTCCCAGCAGAGTGCCAAGGACTTCTTCCACGTCTTGAATCTTAATAAGGTATGGTGTCAGCTGGAACTGATGATGCAGGCCTGTAATTCCAACTGCTGGGAAACTGAGGCAGGAGAACTGCAAGTTCAAAGTCTGCCGAGGCTACAAAGTGAGCTCAAGACCATGCTGGGCAACTTAACAAGACTTTGTCTATGAATGATTGAATGACTGAACAGCTCAGTGGTAGAACACGTATACTAGGTTCAATCCTCAATAGACAGATACATAGATAGATACATAGATAGATACATAGATACATTCCTGTTATGGTTACTATTACTGTAATGAAACACCATGACCAAAAGCAAATTTGGGAAGAAAGGATTTATTTGACTCATACTTCCACATTTTAGTGAATCATTGAAGGGGAAGCCAGATTAGGAACTCAAACAGGGCAGGAACATGGAGGCAGGAGCCGATGCAGAAACCATGGAGGGGTGCTGCTTACTGGCTTGCACATCATAGCTTGCTCAGCCTGCTTTCTTATAGAACCCAGGACCACCAGCCTGGGAAGGCACCACTCAAAATAGGCCCTTCTCCATCAATCTCTAATTAAAATGCCCTGCAGCTGGATATTTCCTTCCTTCTTTCCTTCCTTTCTTTCTTCCTTCCTTCCTTCCTTCCTTCCTTCCTTCCTCTTTCTTCCTTCTCTTTCTTCCTTTCTTCCTTTCATTCTTTCTGTGTTTTGCCTGCTTGTCTGCCTGCAGGCCAGAAGAGGGCACCAGATCCCATTATAGATGGTTGTAAGCCACCACGTGGTTGCTGGGAATTGAACTCAGGCCTGTGCTCTTAACCCAGTGCTCTTAACTGCTGAGCCATCTCTCCAGCCCCTCTGCAACTGGATCTTATGGAGACATTTTCTCAATTGAGTTTCCCTCCTTTCAGATAACTCTATAGCTTGTGTCAAGTTAGCATAAAACTAGCCAGCACTGAGAGAGAGAGAGAGAGAGAGAGAGAGAGAGAGAGAGAGAGAGAGAGAGAGAGAGAGAGATCTGGCCCCATTAGTGTCTGTCACTGTACCTTGGTTCTTTGTATCTGCAACTTGTTCCTGATGTGATGGGGGCCACTACTGCTTTGTAGAACATACTACATTCTATTGTTCTATTCCACAATGTTGATTTTTGTGGGTGTGTTGGAATTCTATGGTTAACATGTGAATTTTGTATGTGGCATTTTATAAACTTAGTCTATGACTGCTTTGCCAAAGTATTTTAGTTTTATAAGTCTATTAAATGAAAAAAATTCAATTTTGTAATCCTTTCCTTTCGTGTTGTATGACAATATCTAATATTTATCAGGCTAGTCCCAAAATTTCTATTCTCCTGTCTCAGCCTCTACAGTGCCTGGATTGTAGGCTTGTGCTACCATGACAGAAGCTTTGTACATCTTGCTTTTGGATATTGGCTGGAACTTTTAAACTGGTGCACAGTAACAGTGGTGATAAGCAGTACTGGTTAAAACCTTCCTATGAGCCGGGCGATGGTGGCGCACGCCTTTAATCCCAGCACTCGGGAGGCTGAGGCAGGCGGATTTCTGTGAGTTCGAGACCAGCCTGGTCTACCGAGCTAGTTCCAGGACAGGCTCTAAAACCACAGAGAAACCCTGTTTTGAAAAAACAAAACAAAACAAAAAACAAAACAAAACAAAAAAACAAACCTTCCTATGGACATTAGTGGAAATGCTTCTAAGTTTACTTCTAAATTGGGTTTTGTTAGGAATTTATTGTAGATGCCCCTATCATCCTGCATTTCATCCAGATAATGAGCTCCGTCTGGAGCCTCATAGACAACACCAAAAGCCTAGGCGTACAAGAGATGTGCAGCCGATCCTCCTGCCTCCTGTCTCCTGAGTGATGAGGTGACGGTCAACCACTCACCATCACACCAAGACCCTGTGCATTGTTCTTGTTTGCTTGTTTGTTTTTTAAGACAGGATTTTTCTTCTCTGTGTAGTCCTGGCTGTGCTAGAACTTGCTCTATAGCCTATATTTTTTTCTTTTCTTTTTCTTAAAAAATGTATTTTAAAACTTTTATGTTTTGCTGGGCTGTGGTGGTACATGCCTTTGGAGGCAGAGGCAGGTCGATCTCTTGAGTTCAAGGCAGCCTGGTCTACAAAGTGAGGTCCAGGATAGCCAGGCCTACACAAAGAGAAACCCTGTCTCAAAAACAAAACAAAACAAAAGCTCCATTTACTATGAATTTCCCGTAGAGGTGTCTGGCTTCGCTCCTGATGCAGTCGATGCACATGTGACATTGTTGTTCTCCCTTCTAGAAATGCGACACCTCAAAGCACAGAGTGCTGGTTGTGTCTGTGTGTCCTCAGTCTCTGCCTTATTTCGCTGCTAAATTCAACCTCAGTGTCACCGATGCATCCAGAAGACTCTGTGGCTTCCTGAAAAGTCTTGGTGAGTCAGTTACCTTTTATTTTTTTAGTTTTGAGACAGATTTGGCTGTCCTGGAACTCACTCTGTAGATCAGGCTGGCCTCAAACTCACAGAGATCTGTCTACCTCTGCCTCCCAAGTGCTGGGATTAAAGGCATTAAAGGCATGTGCCACCGCTGCCTGGCCAGTGACTATATTTTTTTTT